>NW_025728222.1:0-52633 GCF_021461385.2 Schistocerca piceifrons | reverse complement strand
CTTACACTGACGAATTAACACAGAAATTGCGTCGCTATGAAGTACTATAGGTACTGTGACAACTCCTTCTAATCGAGTAACGTTTCAATGGAATCGACAGGATTTTCTTTTGGGATACGAGTATCACCTTTCCGATGCACTATTCCTTCTTTACTGCATCCCTCGCTCCGTCACATTGACGAATTAACACAGAGATTGCGTCGGTATGAAAAACAATGGGTCTATGACAACTCCTTCTAAATCGAGTAACGTTTCTATGGAAACGACGGGATTTTTCTTTGGGATACGACTAAATCCTTTCCGATGCACTATTCCTTCTTTACCGCATCCCTCGCGCCCTCACATTGACGAATTAACACAGAAATTGCGTCACTATAATATACTGTGGGTTCTATGACTTCTCCTTCTAAACAGGGTATCATTTCTATGGTAACAATAGGATTTTCCTATTGGGATACGACTATCTTCTTTCCGATGCACTATGCCTTCCTGACTGCATCCCTCGCTCCCTCACATTGACGAATTAACATAGAAATTCCGTCGCTATGAAATACTATTGGTTCTATGACTTCTCCTTCTAAACTGAGTAACGTTTCTATGGAAACGACATTATTTTCATTTGGGATACGGGTTTCTCCTTTTCGATGCACTATTCCTTCTTTACTGCATCCCTCGCCCCCTCATTTTGACGAATTAACACAGAAATTAATCGCTATGAAATACTATGAGTTCTATGACCTCTCCTTCTAAATTGAGTAATGTTTCTATGGAAACAACAGGACTTTCTTTTGGGATGCGAGTATTTCCTTTCCTATGCACTAATCCTTCTTTACTGCATCCCTCGCTCCCTCACATTGACGAATTAACACAGAAATTGCGTCGCTATGAAATACTATGGGGTCTATGACATCACCTTCTAAATCGAGTAACGTTTCAATGGAAACGACAGGATTTTGGTTTTATGATACGAGTATCTCCTTTCCGATGCACTTTTCCCTCTTTACTACATCCCTCGCTCCCTCACATTGTCGAATTAACACAGAAATTGCGTCGCTATCAAAAACAATGGGTTCTATGTCTTCTCCTTCTAAATCGAGTAACGTTTCTATAGATACGACAGGATTTTCTTTTGGGATACGACTAAATTCTTTCCGATGCACTATTCCTTCTTTACTGCATCCCTCGCTCCCTCACATTGACGAATTAACACAGAAATTGCGTCGCTATGATATATTATGGGTTCTATGACTTCTCCTTCTAAACCGGGTATCATTTCTATGGAAACGACAGGATTTTCTTTTGGGATACGACTATCTTCTTTCCGATGCACTATTCCTTCCTGACTGCATCCCTCGCTCTCTCACATTGACGAATTAACATAGAAATTCCGTCGCTATGAAATACTATTGGTTCTATGACTTCTCCTTCTAAATCGAGTAACGTTTCTATGGAAACGACAGGATATTCTTTTGGGTTACGAGTATCTCCTTTCCGATGCACTATTCCTTCTTTACTGCATCCCTCGCCCAATCACATTGACGAATTAATACAGAAATTGCGTCGCTATGAAATACTATGTGTTCCAAGACTGCTCCTTTTAAATCGAGTTACGTTTCTACGGAAACGACGGGGATTTCCTTTTGGGTTACGAGTTTGACATTCCGATGCCTTATACCTTCTTTACTGCATCCCTCTCTCCCTCACATTGACGGATTAACACAGAAATTGCGTCGCTATGAAATACTATGGGTTCTATGACTTCTCCTTCTAAATCGAGCATCATTTCTCTGGAAAGGAATGGATTTTCTGTTGTAATACGACTATCTCCTTTCCGATGCACTATTCCTTCTCTACTGCATCCCTCGCCCCCTCACATTGACGAATTAACGCAGATATTGCGTCACTATGAAATATTTTGGGTTCTATGACGTCTCCTTCTAAATCGAGTAACGTTTCTATGGAGACGACAGGATTTTCTTTTTGTGTTCGAGTGTCTCCTTTTCGAAGCACTATTCCTTCTTTACTGCATCCCTCGCTTCATCACTTTGACGAATTAACATAGATATTACGTCGCTATGAAATACTATGGGCTCTATGACTCATCCTTCTAAATCGTGTAACGTTCCCATGGAAACGACAGGATTTTCTTTTGGGATTCGAGTATCTCCTTTCCGATGCAGTATTCCCTCTTTACTGCATCCCACGCTCCCTCTCATTGACGAATTAACACAGATATTGCGTCGCTATGAAAAACTATGGGTCCTATGGCTTCTCCTACTAAATCGAGTAACATTTCTAAGGAAACGACAGGATTCGCTTTTGGGATACCAGTATCTCCTTTCCGATGCACTTTTCCTTCTTTACTGCATCCCTCGCTCCCTCACATTGTCGAATTAACACAGAAATTGCGTCGCTATCAAAAACAGTGGGTTCTATGTCTTCTCCTTCTAAAACGAGAGTCGTTTCTATAGATACGACAGGATTTTCTTTTGGGATACGACTATCTGCTTTCCCATGCACCATTCGTTCTTCACTGCATCCCTCGCTCCTTCACATTGACGAATTACCACAGAGATTGCGTTGCTATGAAATACTATGGGTTCTATGACAACTCTTTCCAACTCGAGTAACGTTTCTATGGAAACGACAGGAATTTTTTTTGGGTTCGACTATCTCCTTTACGATGCACTATTCCTTCTTTACTATATCCCTCGCACACTCACATTGGCGAATTAACACCGAAATTCCGTCGCTATGAATTACTATGGGTTCTATGACTTCTCCTTCTAAATCGAGTAACGTTTCTATGGAAACGACAGGATTTTCTTTTGGGATACGAGTATCTCCTTACCGATGCACTATTCCTTCTTACCTGCATAACTCGCTCCCTCACATTTACAACTTACCACAGATTTTTGCGTCGCTACGATATCCTATGGGTTCTATAACTTCTCCTTCTAAATCGAGTTACGTTTAAATGGAAACGACAGGATTTTGATTTGGGATACGAGTACCACCTTTCCGATGCACTATTCCTTCTTTACTGCATACCTCCTTCCGTCACATTGACGAATTAACACGGAAATTGCGTCGGTATGAACAACAATGGGTTCTATGATTTCTCCTTCTAAATCGAGTAACGTTTCTATGGAAACGACGGGATTTTCTTTGGGATACGACTAAATCTTTTCCGATGCAGTATTCCTTCTTTACTGCATCCCTCGCTCCTTCACATTGACGAATTAACACAGAAAATGCGTCGCTATGATATACTATGGGTTATACGACTTCTCCTTCTAAACCGGGTATCATTTCCATGGAAACGACAGGATTTTCTTTTGGGATACCACTATCTTCTTTCCGATGCACTATTCCTTCCTGACTGCATCCCTCGCTGCCTCACATTGACGAATTAACATAGAAATTCCGACGCTATGAAATACTATTGGTTCTATGACTTTTCCTTCTAAATCGAGTAACGTTTATATGGAAACGACATTATTTTCATTTGGTAAACGGGTTTCTCCTTTTCGATGCACTGTTCCTTCTTTACTGCATCCCTCGCCCCCTCACATTGACGAATTAACGCAGATATTGCGTCACTATGAAATATTTTGGGTTCTATGACTTCTCCTTCTAAATCGAGTAACGTTTCTATGGAGACGACAGGATTTTCTTTTTGTGTTCGAGTGTCTCCTTTTCGAAGCACTATTCCTTCTTTACTGCATCCCTCGCTTCATCACTTTGACGAATTAACATAGATATTACGTCGCTATGAAATACTATGGGCTCTATGACTCATCCTTCTAAATCGTGTAACGTTCCCATGGAAACGACAGGATTTTCTTTTGGGATACGAGTATCTCCTTTTCGATGCAGTATTCCCTCTTTACTGCATCCCACGCTCCCTCTCATTGACGAATTAACACAGATATTGCGTCGCTATGAAAAACTATGGGTCCTGTGGCTTCTCCTACTAAATCGAGTAACATTTCTAAGGAAACGACAGGATTCGCTTTTGGGGTACGAGTATCTCCTTTCCGATGCACTTTTCCTTCTTTACTGCATCCCTCGCTCCCTCACATTGTCGAATTAACACAGAAATTGCGTCGCTATCAAAAACAGTGGGTTCTATGTCTTCTCCTTCTAAAACGAGAGTCGTTTCTATAGATACGACAGGATTTTCTTTTGGGATACGACTATCTGCTTTCCCATGCACCATTCGTTCTTTACTGCATCCCTCGCTCCCTCACATTGACGAATTACCACAGAGATTGCGTTGCTATGAAATACTATGGGTTCTATGACAACTCTTTCCAACTCGAGTAACGTTTCTATGGAAACGACAGGAATTTCTTTTGGGATACGACTATCTCCTTTACGATGCACTATTCCTTCTTTACTGTATCCCTCGCTCACTCACATTGGCGAATTAACACCGAAATTCCGTCGCTATGAATTACTATGGCTTCTATGACTTCTCCTTCTAAATCGAGTAACGTTTCTATGGAAACGACAGGATTTTCTTTTGGGTTACGAGTACCTCCTTTCCGATGCACTATTCCTTCTTTACTGCATACCTCGCTCCGTCACATTGACGAATTAACACAGAAATTGCGTCGGTATGAACAACAATGGGTTCTATGATTTCTCCTTCTAAATCGAGTAACGTTTCTATGGAAACGACGGGATTTTCTTTGGGATACGACTAAATCCTTTCCGATGCAGTATTCCTTCTTTACTGCATCCCTCGCTCCCTCACATTGACGAATTAACACAGAAAATGCGTCGCTATGATATACTATGGGTTATACGACTTCTCCTTCTAAACCGGGTATCATTTCCATGGAAACGACAGGATTTTCTTTTGGGATACCACTATCTTCTTTCCGATGCACTATTCCTTCCTGACTGCATCCCTCGTTCCCTCACATTGACGAATTAACATAGAAATTCCGACGCTATGAAATACTATTGGTTCTATGACTTTTCCTTCTAAATCGAGTAACGTTTATATGGAAACGACATTATTTTCATTTGGGAAACGGGTTTCTCCTTTTCGATGCACTGTTCCTTCTTTACTGCATCCCTCGCCCCGTCACATTGACGAATTAGCGCAGAATGTAATCGCTATGAAACACTATGGGTTCTATGACTTCTCTTTCTAAATCGAGTAAAGTTTCTATGGAAACGACAGGATTTTCTTTTGGGATACCAGTATCTCCTTTCCGATGCACTATTCCTTAATTACTGCATCCTTCGCTCCCTCACATGTTCGAATTAACACAGAAATTGCATCGCTATCAAAAACAATGGGTTCTATGTCTTCTTTTTCCAAATCGAGTAACGTTTCTATAGATACGAAAGGATTTTCTTTTGGGATACGACTATCTGCTTTCCCATGCACTATTCCTTCTTTACTGCATCCCTCGCTCCCTCACACTAACGAATTAACACAGAAATTGCGTCGCTATGAAATACTATGTGTTGTATGACTCCTCCTTCTAAATCGAGTGACGTTCCCATGGAAACGACAGGATTTTCTTTTGGGATACGAGTATCTCCTTTCCAATGCACTATTCCTTCTTTACTGCATCCCGGGCACCGTCACATTGACGAATTAACACAGAAATTGCGTCGGTATGAAAAACAATGGGTTCTATGACTTCTCCTTCTAAATCGAATAACGTTTCTATGGAAACGACGGGATTTTCTTTGGGATACGACTAAATCCTTTCCGATGCACTATTCCATCTTTACTGCATCCCCCGCTCCCTCACATTGACGAATTAACACAGAAATTGCGTCGCTATGTTATACTATGGGTTCTAAGACTTCTCCTTCTAAACCGGGTATCATTTCTATGGAAACCACAGGATTTTCTTTTGGGATACGACTATCATCTTTCCGATGCACTATTCCTGCCTGACTGCATCCCTTGCTCCCTCACATTGACGAATTAACATAGAAATTCCGACGCTATGAAATACTATTGGTTCTATGACTTCTCCTTCTAAATCGAGTAACGTTTGTATGGAAACGACAGGACTTTGTTTTGGGATACGAGTATATCCTTTCCGATGCACTATTCCTTCTTTACTGCATCCCTCGCTCCCTCACATTGACGAATTAACACAGAAATTGCGTCGCTATGGAATACTAGGGGTTCTATGACTTGTCCTTCTAAACCGAGCAAGGTTTCTATGGAAACGACTGGATTTTCTTTTGGGATTCGAGCATCTCCTTTCCGATGCACTATTCCTTCATTACTGCTTCCTTCGCTCTCACACATTGTCTCAGAAACCCAGAAATTGCGTCGCTCTGAAATACTAAGGGTTCTATGACTTCTCCTTCTAAAGCGAGTAACGTTTCTATGGAAACGACAGGATTTTCTTTTGGAAACGAGTATCTCCTTTCCGATTCACTATTCCTTCTTCACTGCATCCCTCGCTCCCTCACATTGACGAATTAACACAGAAATAGCGTCGCTATGAACTACTATTAGTTCTATGACTTCTTATTCCAAATCGAGTAACGTTTCTATGGTAACGTCAGGATTTTTTTTTGGGATACGAGTATCTCCTTTCGGATGCGCTATTCTGTCTTTACTGCATCCCTCACTCCCTCACATTGACGAATTAACACAGACATTGCGACGCTATAAAATACTATGGGATCTATGAATTCGCCTTCTTAATCGAGCATCGTTTCTATAGAAGGGAATGGAATTTCTTTTGGGATTCGACTATCTACTTTCCGATGCACTATTCCTTCTTTACTGCATCCCTCGCTCCCTCACATTGGCAAATTAACACAGAAATTGCATCGCTATGAAATACTATGGGTTCTGTGGCCACTCCTTCTAAATCGAGTTACGATTCTATGGAAACGAGAGGATTTTCTTTTGGGATACGACTATCTCCTTTCCGATGCACTATTGCTTCTTTACTCCATCCTTCGCTCAATCACATTGACGAATTAAACAGAAATTGCTTTCCTATGAAATACTATGGGTTCTATACCTTGTCCTTCTTAATCGACTAACGTTTCTATGGAAACGACAGGATTTTCTTTTGGGATCCGAGTATCTCCTCTCCGATGCACTATTCCTTCTTTACTGATTCCCTCGCTCCCTCACATTGACGAATTAACACAGAAATTGCGTCGCTATGAACTACTATGAGTTCTATGACTTCCCCTTCCAAATCGAGTAACGTTTCTATGGAAACGTCAGGACTTTCTTTTGGGATACGAGTATCTCCTTTCGGATGCGCTATTCTGTCTTTACTGCATCCCTCGCTTCCCTCACATTGACGAATTAACACAGACATTGCGTCGGTATAAAATACTATGGGATCTATGAATTCTCCTTCTTAATCGAGTATCGTTTCTATAGAAAAGGAATGGAATTTCTTTTGGGATTCGACTATCTACTTTCCGATGCACTATTCCTTCTTTACTGCATCCCTCGCGCCCTCACATTGACGAATTGACACAGAAATTGCGTCTCTATGAAATACTATGGGTTCTATGACTTCTCCTTCTAAACCGGCTATCATTTCTCTGGAAACAACAGGATTTTCTTTTGGGATGCGACTATCTTCTTTCCGATGCACTATTCCTTCCTTGACTGCATCCCTCGCTCCCTCACATTGACGAATTAACATAGAAATTCCGTCGCTATGAAATACTATTGGTTCTATGACTTCTCCTTCTAAATCGAGTAACGTTTCTATAGCAACGACATTATTTTCATTTGGGATACGGGTTTCTCCTTTTCCATGCACTATTCCTTGTTTACTGCATCCCTCGCTCCGTCACATTGACGAATTAACACAGAAATTGCGTCGGTATGAAAAACAATGGGTTCTATGACCTCTCCTTCTAAATTCGAGTAACGTTTCCTTGGGAAACGACAGGACTTTCTTTTCGGATGCGAGTATTTACTTTCCGATGCACTATTCCCTCTTTACTGCATCCCTCGCTCCCTCACATTGACGAATTAACACAGAAATTGCGTCGCTATGGAATACTATGGGTTCTATGACTTGTCCTACTAAATCGAGTAATGTTTCTATGGAAACGACAGGATATTCTTTTGGGATACGAGTATCTCCTTTCCGATGCACTATTCCTTCTTTACTGCATCCTTCGCCCCCTCACATTGACTAATAAGCACAGAAATTGCGTCGCTATGAAATACTATGCGTTCTATGACATCTCCTTGTAAATCAAGTAACGTTTCTATGGAAACGACAGGATTTTCTTTTGGGATACTACAATCTCCTTTCCGATGCACTATTCCTTCTTTACTGCATCCCTCGCCCCCTCACATTGAAGAATTAACGCAGATATTCCGTCGCTATGAAACACTTTGGGTTCTATGACTTCTCATTCTAAATCAAGTAACGTTTCTATGGAGACGGCAGAATTTTCTTTTGGGATACGACTTTCTCCTTACCGATGCACAATTCCTTCTTAACTGCATCCCTCGCTCCCTCACTTTGACAAATTAACACAAATCTTGCGCCGCTATGAAATACTATGGGTTCTATGACATCACCTTCTAAATCGAGTAACGTTTCAATGGAAACGACAGGATTTTGTATTGGGATACGAGTATCTCCTTTCCGATGCACTTTTAGTTCTTTACTGCATCCCTCGCTCCCTCACATTGTTGAATTAACACAGAAATTGCGTCGCTATCAAAAACAATGGGTTCTATGTCTTCTCTTTCTAAATCGAGTAACGTTTATATGGAGGCGACAGGATTTTCTTTAGGTATACGACTATCTAATTTCCGATGCATTATTCCTTTTTTACTGCATTCCTCGCTCCCTCACATCGTCGAATTAACACAGAAATAGCGTGCTACGGAATATAATGGGTTCTGCGTCTCCTCCTTATAATCGAGTAACGTTTCTATGGAAGCGACAGTATTTTCTTTTGGGATACGGCTATCGCCTTTCCGATGCACTATTCCTTCTTTACTGCATCCCTCGATCCCTCACACTGACGAATTTACACAGAAATTGCGTCGCTATGAAATCCTATGTGTTCTATAGGTTCTCCTTCTAAATCGAGTTACGTTTCTATGGAAACGATAGTATTTTCTTTTGGGATACGAGTATCTACTTTCCGATGCACAATTCCTTCTTTACTGCATGTCTCGATCCCACACTTTGACGAATTCACACAGAAATTGCGTCGCTATGATATACTATCGGTTCTAAGACTTCTTCTTCTAAATCGAGTAACGTTTCTATAGAAACTACACGATTTTCTTTTGGGATACGACTATCTGTTTTCCGATGCATTAATCCTTCCTTACTGCATTCGACGCTGCATCACTAGACGAATTAACACAGAAATTGCGTCGCTATGAAATACAATGGGTTCTATGACTTCTATATCTAAATCGAGTAACGTTTCTATGGAAACGACAGGATTTTGTTTTGGGATACGGATATCTCCTTTCCGATGCACAATTCCTTCCTTACTGCATCCCTCGCTCCCTCACATTGACGAATTAACACAGAAAATGCGTCGCTATGAAATACTTTTGGTACTATGACTTCTCCTTCTATCTCGAGTAACGTTTCTATGGAAACGACAGGAATTTCTTTTAGGACAGGAGTATCTCTTTTCCGATGCACTATTCTTTCTTTACTGCATCCATCGCTCCGTAACATCGACAAATAAACACTGAAATTGCGTACCTATGAAATACTATGGGATCTATGCCTTCTCCTTCTAAATCGAATATCTATTCTATGGATACGACAGTATTTTCTTTTGGGATACAACTATCTCCTTTCCGATGCATTATTCCTTCCTCACTGCATTCGTCGCTCCTTCACATTGACGAATTAACACAGAAATAGCGTCACAATGAAGTACAATGGGTTCCACGACTTCTATTTCTAAATCGTGTAACGTTTCAATGGAAACGACTGGATTTTCTTTTGGGATACGACTATCTCCTTCTCGATGCACAATTCCTTCTTTACTGCCTCCCTCGCTCCCTCACATTGACGATATAACACAGAAATTCCGTTCCTATGAAATACAATGAGTTCTATGACTTCTCCTTCTATCTCGAATAACTTTTCTATGGAAACGACAGGAATTTCATTTAGGATAGGAGTATCTCCTTTCCGATGCACTATTCCTTTTTTATTGCACCCCTCGCTCCCTCACATTGACGAATTAACACTGAAAATGCGTCATTATGAATTACTTTGGGGTTCTATGACTTCTCCTTCTAAATCGAGTAACGTTTCTATGGAAACGACGGGAAATTCTTTTGGAATACGAGTATCTCCTTTCCGATCCACTATTCATTCCCTACTGCATCCCTTGCTCCCTCACATTGACGAATCAACACAGAAATTGCGTGCTATGGAATATTATGGGTTCTGCGACTTATCCTTCTAAATGCAGTAACGTTTCTATGGAAACGACAGTATTTTCTTTTGGGATACGAGTTTCTCCTTTCGATTCACTATTCCTTTTCTACTGCATCCCTCGATCCCCCACATTGACGAATTAACACAGAAGTTGCGTCGCTATGAAATACTATGGGTTCTATGACTTCTCCTTCTAAATCGAGTGCCGGCCGAAGTGGCCGTGCAGTTAAAGCCGCTGCAGTCTGGAACCGCAAGACCACTACGGTCGCCGGTTCGAATCCTGCCTACGGCATGGATGTTTGTGATGTCCTTAGGTTAGTTAGGTTTAACTACTTCTAAGTTCTAGGGGACTAATAACCTCAGCAGTTGAGTCCCATAGTGCTCAGAGCCATTTGTTTTTTTTCTAAATCGAGTAACGTTTCTATGGGAGCTACAGGATTTTCTTTTGGGATACGACTATCGCCTTTCCGATGCATTATTCATTGTTCTCTGCATCCCTCGCTCCCTCACACTGACGAATTAACACAGAAATTGCGTCGCTATGATATACTATGGGTTATATGACATCTCCTTCTAAATCGAATAACGTTTCTATGGAAACGAGAGGTTTTTCTTTTGGGATACGAGTATCTCCTTTCCGATACAGTTCTCCATCTTTACTGCTTTCCTCGCGCCCTCACATTGACGAATTAATACAGAAATCGCGTCGCTATGAAATACTATGAGTTCTATGACTTCTCCTTCTAAATCGAGTAACGTTTCTATGGAAGCTACAGGATTTTCTTTTGGGATACGACTATTTCCTTTCCAATGCATTATTCCTTGTTCACTGCATCCCTCGCTCCCTCACACTGACGAATTAACACAGAAATTGCGTCGCTATGAAATACTATGGGTTATATGACATCTCCTTCTAAATCGAGCAATGTTTCTATGGAAACGACAGGATTATCTTTTGGGATACGAGTATCTCCTGTCCGATGCACTATTCCTTCTTAACTGCATCCCTCACTCCCTCACATTGACGAATTAACACAGAAATTGATTGCTATGAAAAACTATAGGTTCTAAAACTCCTCCTTCTAAATGGAGTAACGTTTCTATGGAAACGAGAGGATTTTCTTTTGGGATACGAGTATTTCCTTTCCGATGCACTATCCCGGCTTTACTGCATCCCTCGCTCCCTCACATTAACGAAATAACACAGAAATTCCGTTGCAGTGGAATACTATGGTTTGTTTGACTTCGCCCTCTAAATCGAGTAACTTTTTTACGGAGACGGCAGGATTTTCTTTTTTGATACGAGTATCTCCTTTCCGATGCACTACTCATCTTTACTGCTTCCCTCGCTTCCTCACATTGACGAATTAACACAGAAATTGCGTCGCTATGAAGTGCTATGTGTTCTAAGGCTTCTCCTTCTAATTCGAGTAACGTTTCTATGGAAACTACCGGATTTTCTTTTGGGATACGACTATCTCACTTCAGATGCACTATTCCTTCTTTACTGCATCCCTCGCTCCCTCACATTGAAGAATTAACACAGAAATTGCGTTGCTATGAAATACATTTAGTTCTATGACTTTTCCTTCTAAATCTAGTAACGTTACTTTGAAACGACATTATTTTCTTTTGGTATACGGGTACCTCCGTTCCGATGCACTATTCCTTCTTTACTGCATACCTCGCTCCCTCACATTAACAAATTAACACAGAAATTGCTCCACCATGAAATACTATGGGTTCTATGACTTCTAAATCGAGTAACGTTTCAGTGGAAACGACAGGATTTCCTTTTCGAATGCGTGTATCACCTTTCCGATGCATAATACCTTCTTTACTGCATCCCTCGCTCCCTCACATTACGAATTAACACAGAAATTGCGTGCTATGAAATATTATGGGTTCTGCGACTTCTCCTTCTACATCGAGTAACGTTTCTATGGAAACGACAGTATTTTCTTTTGGGGATACGAATATCTACTTTCCGATGCATTATTCCTTGTTCACTGCATCCCTCGCTCCCTCACACTGACGAATTAACATAGAAATTGCGTCGCTATGAAATACTGTGGGTTATATGACATCTCCTTCTAAATCGAGTAACGTTTCTATGGAAACGAGAGGTTTTTCTTTTGGGATACGAGTATCTCCTGTCCCATGCACTATTCCTTCTTAACTGCATCCCCCGCTCCCTCACATTGACGAATTAACACAGAAATTGCGTCGCTATGAAATACTATGGGTTCTAAGACTTCTTCTAAATCGAGCAACGTTTCGATGGAAACTACCGGATTTTCTTTTGGGATACGACTATCTCCTTTCAGATGCACCATTCCTTCTTTACTGCATCCCTCGCTCCCTCACATTAAAGAATTAACACAGAAATTGCGTCGCTATGAAATACATTTAGTTCTATGACTTCTCCATCTAAATCGAGTAACGATTCTATTGAAACGGCATTACTTACTTTTGGTATACGGGTATCTCCGTTCCGATGCACAGTTCCATCTTTACTGCCTCCCTCGCTCCCTCACATTGACAAATTAACACAGAAATTGCGTTGCTATGAAATACTATGAGTTCTATGACTTCTCCTTCTAAATCGAGTAACGTTTCTATGGAAGCTACAGGATTTTCTTTTGGGATACGACTATTTCCTTTCCAATGCATTATTCCTTGTTCACTGCATCCCTCGCTCCCTCACACTGACGAATTAACAGAGAAATTGCGTCGCTATGAAATAATATGGGTTATATGACATCTCCTTCTAAATCGAGCAACGTTTCTATGGAAACGACAGGATTTTCTTTTTTGATACGAGTATCTACTTTCTGATGCACTACTCATCTTTACTGCTTCCCTCGCTTCCTCACATTGACGAATTAATACAGAAATTGCGTCGCTATGAAATACTATAGGTTCTAAAACTCCTGCTTGTAAACGGAGTAACGTTTCTATGGAAACGACAGGATTTTCTTTTGGGATACGAGTATTTCCTTTCCGATGCACTATCCCGGCTTTACTGCATCCCTCGCTCCCTCACATTAACGAAATAACACAGAAATTCCGTCGCAGTGGAATACTATGGTTTGTATGACTTCTCCCTCTAAATCGAGTAACTTTTTTACGGAAACGGCAGGAATTTCTTTTCTGATACGAGTATCTCCTTTCCGATGCACTACTCATCTTTACTGCTTCCCTCGTTTCCTCACATTTACGAATTAATACAGACATTGCGTCGCTATGAAATACTATGAGTTTTATGACTTCTCCATCTAAGTCGAGCAATGTTTCTATGGAAACGACAGGATTATCTTTTGGGATACGAGTATCTCCTGTCCGATGCACTATTCCTTCTTAACTGCATCCCTCACTCCCTCACATTGACGAATTAACACAGAAATTGATTGCTATGAAAAACTAAAGGTTCTAAAACTCCTCCTTCTAAATGGAGTAACGTTTCTATGGAAACGACAGGATTTTCTTTTGGGATACGAGTATTTCCTTTCCGATGCACTATCCCGGCTTTACTGCATCCCTCGCTCCCTCACATTAACGAAATAACACAGAAATTCCGTCGCAGTGGAATACTATGGTTTGTATGACTTCTCCCTCTAAATCGAGTAACTTTTTTACGGAAACGGCAGGATTTTCTTTAATGATATGAGTATCTCCTTTCCGATGCACTACTCATCTTTACTGCTTCCCTCGCTTCCTCACATTGACGAATTAACACAGAAATTGCGTCGCTATGAAGTACTATGTGTTCTAAGGCTTCTCCTTCTAATTCGAGTAACGTTTCTATGGAAACTACCCGATTTTCTTTTGGGATACGACTATCTTACTTCAGATGCACTATTCCTCCTTTACTGCATCCCTCGCTCCCTCACATTGAAGAATTAACACAGAAATTGCGTTGCTATGAAATACATTTAGTTCTATGACTTCTCCTTCTAAATCTAGTAACGTTACTATTGAATAGACGTTATTTTCTTTTGGTATACGGGTACCTCCGTTCCGATGCACTATTCCTTCTTTACTGCATACCTCGCTCCCTCACATAACAAATTAACACAGAAATTGCTCCACCATGATATACTATGGGTTCTATGACTTCTATATCGAGTAACGTTTCAGTGGAAACGACAGGATTTCCTTTTCGAATGCGTGTATCACCTTTCCGATGCACATTACCTTCTTTACTGCATCCCTCGCTCCCTCTCATTGACGAATTAACACAGAAATTGCGTGCTATGAAATATTATGGGTTCTGCGACTTCTCCTTCTACATCGAGTAACGTTTCTATGGAAACGACAGTATTTTCTTTTGGGGATGCGAATATCTCCTTTCCGATGCATTATTCCTTGTTCACTGCATCCCTCGCTCCCTCACACTGACGAATTAACACAGAAATTGCGTCGCTATGAAATACTGTGGGTTATATGACATCTCCTTCTAAATCGAGTAACGTTTCTATGGAAACGAGAGGTTTTTCTTTTGGGATACGAGTATCTCCTGTCCGATGCACTATTCCTTCTTAACTGCATCCCTCGATCCCTCACATTGACGAATTAACACAGAAATTGCGTCGCTATGAAATACTATGGGTTCTAAGACTTCTTCTAAATCGAGTAACGTTTCTATGGAAACTACCGGATTTTCTTTTGGGATACGACTATCTCCTTTCAGATGCACCATTCCTTCTTTACTGCATCCCTCGCTCCCTCACATTGAAGAATTAACACAGAAATTGCGTCGCTATGAAATACATTTAGTTCTATGACTTCTCCATCTAAATCGAGTAACGATTCTATTGAAACGACATTACTTTCTTTTGGTATACGGGTATCTCCGTTCCGATGCACAATTCCTTCTTTACTGCCTCCCTCGCTCCCTCACATTGACGAATTAACACAGAAATTTCGTTGCTATGAAATACAATGAGTTCTATGACTTCTCCTTCTATCTCGAATAACGTTTCTATGGAAACGACAGGAATTTCATTTAGGATAGGAGTATCTCCTTTCCGATGCACTATTCCTTTTTTAATGCATCCCTCGCTCCCTCACATTGACGAATTAACACTGAAAATGCGTCGTTATGGATTACTTTGGGGTTCTATGACTTCTCGTTCTAAATCGAGTAACGTTTCTATGGAAACGAGGGGAAATTCTTTTGGAATACGAGTATCTCCTTTCCGATCCACTATTCATTCCCTACTGCATCCCTTGCTCCCTCACATTGACGAATTAACACAGAAATTGCGTGCTATGGAATATTATGGGTTCTGCGACTTCTCCTTCTAAATGCAGTAACGTTTCTATCGAAACGACAGTATTTTCTTTTGGGATACGAGTTTCTCCTTTCGATTCACTATTCCTTTTTTACTGCATCCCTCGATCCCCCACATTGACGAATTAACACAGAGGTTGGGTCGCTATGAAATACTATGGGCTCTATGACTTCTCCTTCTAAATCGAGTAACGTTTCTATGGAAGCTACAGGATTTTCTTTTGGGATACGACTATCGCCTTTCCGATGCATTATTCCTTGTTCTCTGCATCCCTCGCTCCCTCACACTGACGAATTAACACAGAAATTGCGTCGCTATGATATACTATGGGTTATATGACATCTCCTTCTAAATCGAATTACGTTTCTATGGAAACGAGAGGTTTTTCTTTTGGGATACGAGAATCTCCTTTCCGATGCAGTTCTCCATCTTTACTGCTTCCCTCGCGCCCTCACATTGACGAATTAGTACAGAAATTGCGTCGCTATGAAATACTATGAGTTCTATGACTTCTCCTTCTAAATCGAGTAACGTTTCTATGGAAGCTACAGGATTTTCTTTTGGGATACGACTATTTCCTTTCCAATGCATTATTCCTTGTTCACTGCATCCCTCGCTCCCTCACATTGACGAATTAACGCAGAAATTGCGTCGCTATGAAATACTATGGGTTATATGACTTCTCCTTCTAAATCGAGCAACGTTTCTATGGAAACGACAGGATTTTCTTTTGGGATACGAGTATCTCCTTTTCTAAGCACTATGAAATACTATGTGTTCTATGACTTCTACATCTAACTCGAGTAACGTTTCTGTGGAAACGACAGGATTTTCTTTGAGGATACGAGTGTCTCCTTTCCGATGCACTATTCCTTTTTTACTGCATCCCTCGCTCCCTCACATTGACGAATTAACACAGAAATTGCGTCGCTATAAACTTCTATGGATTCTATGACTTCTCCTTCTCAATCGAGTAACGTTTCTATGGAAACGACAGGATTTTCTTTTGGGATACGAGTATCTCTTGTCCGACGCACTATTCCTTCTTTACTGCAACCTTCGCTTTGTAACATCGACAAATAAACATAGAAACTGCCTCGCTATGAAATACAATGTGTTCTATGACTTCTCCTTCTACATCGAGTAACGTTTCTATGGAAACGACTGGATTTTCTTTTGGGATACGGGTATCTCCTTTCCGATGCGCTATTCCTTCTTTACTGCATCCCTCGATCCATCGCATTGACGAATTAACAGAGAATTTGCGTCGCTATGAACTACTATGGGTTCTATGACTTCTCCTTCTAAATCGAGTAACTTTTCTATGGAAACGACGGGATTTTCTCATGGGATACGAGTATCTCTTTTCCGATGCACTTTTCCTTCTTTACAGCATCCCTTGCTCCCTCACATTGCTGATTTAACACATAAATTACGTCGCTGTGAAATGGTATGGGTTCTATGACTTCTCCTTCTAAATCGAGTAACGTTTCTATGGAAGCGACAGGATTTTCTTTAGGTATACGACTATCTAATTTCCGATGCATTATTCCTTTTTTACTGCAACCCTCGCTCCCTCACATTGACGAATTAACACAGAAATTGCGTCGCTATGATATACTATGGGTTCTATGACTTCTCATACTAAATCGAGTACCGTCTGTATGGAAACGACAGGATTTTCTTTTGGGATACGGGTATCTCCTTTCCGATGCGCTATTCCTTCTTTACTACATACCTCGATCCATCGCATTGACGAATTAACAGAGAATTCGCGTCGCTATGAACTACTATGGGTTCTATGACTTCTCCTTCTAAATCGAGTAACTTTTCTATGGAAACGACGGGATTTTCTCATGGGATACGAGTATCTCTTTTCCGATGCACTTTTCCTTCTTTACAGCATCCCTTGCTCCCTCACATTGCTGATTTAACACATAAATTATGTCGCTGTGAAATGGTATGGGTTCTATGACTTCTCCTTCTAAATCGAGTAACGTTTCTATGGAAGCGACAGGATTTTGTTTAGGTATACGACTATCTAATTTCCGATGCATTATTCCTTTTTTACTGCATCCCTCGCTCCCTCACATTGACGAATTAACACAGAAATTGCGTCGCTATGATATACTATGGGTTCTATGACTTCTCATACTAAATCGAGTACCGTCTGTATGGAAACGACAGGATTTTCTTTTGGGATACGGGTAACTCCTTTCCGATGCACTATTCCTTCTTTACTTCATCCCTCGCTCCCTCACACTGACGAATTAACACAGATATTGCATCGCTATGAAATACTATGGGCTCTATGACTTCTCCTTCTCAATCGAGTAACGTTTCTATGGAAACGACAGGATTTTCTTTTGGGATACGAGTATCTCCTTTCGGATGCACTATTCCTTCTTTACTGCATCCCTCGCTCCCACACATTGACGAATTAACTCAGAAATCGCGTTGCTATGAAATACTATGGGTTCTATGTCTTCTCCTTCTAAATCGAGTAACGTTACTATGGAAACGACGGGATTTTCTTGTGGTATACGAGTTTCTCTTTCCCGATGCACTATTCCTTCTTTATAGCATCTCTGGCTCCCTCACACTGATGACATAACACAGAAATTGCGTCGCTATGAACTACTATGGGATCTATGCCTCCACCTTCTAAATCGAATAACGACTCTGTGGATACGACAGTATTTTCTTTTGGGATACGACTATCTCCTTTCCGATGCATTATTCCATCCTTACTGAATTCGTCGCTTCTTCACATTGACGAATTAACACAGAATTTGCGTCGCTATGATATACAATGGGTTCTATGATTTCTATTTCTAAGTCGAGTAACGTTTCTATGGAAACGACTGGATTATCTATTGGGATACGAGTATCTCCTTTCCGATGCACTACTCCATCTTTACTGCTTCCCCCGCTCCCTCACATTGACGAATTAATACAGAAATTGCGTCGCTATGAAATACTATGAGTTCTATGACTTCTCCATCTAAATCGAGCAACGTTTCTATGGAAACGACTGGATTCTCTTTTGGTATACGAGTATATCCAGTCCGATGTACTATTCCTTCTTAACAGCATCCCTCGATCCCTCACATTGACGAATTAACACAGAAGTTGCGTGCTATGGATTATAAAGGGTTCTGCGACTTCTAGTTCTAAATGCAGTAACGTTTCTATGGAAACGACGGTATTTTCTTTTGGGATACGAGTTTCTCCTTTCGATTCACGATTCCTTTTTTACTGCATCCCTCGATCCCTCACATTGACAATTTAATACGGATACTGCGTCGCTATGAAATACTATGGGTTCCATGACTTCTCCTTCTAAATCGAGTAACGTTTCTATGGAAAGGACAGGATTTTCTCTTGGGATACGACTATCTCCTTTCCAATGCATTATTTCTTATTCACTGCATCCCTTGCTCCCTCTCACTGACGAATTAACACAGAAAATGCGTCGCCATGAAATACTATGGGTTCTATGACCTTTCCTTCCAACTCGAGTAACGTTCCTATGGAAACGACAGGATTTTCATTTGGGATACAGCTATCTCTTTTCGGATGCACTATTCGTTCCTTACTACATCCCTAGCTCCATCGCATTGACGAATTAACACAGGAATTGCGTCGCTATGAAATACAATGTGTTCTATGACTTCTCCTTCTAACTCGAGTAACGTGTCTATGGAAACGACCGGATTTTCTTTTGGGATACGAGTATCTCCTCTCCGATGCACTATTCCTTCTTTACTGCTTCCCTCGCTCCCTCACATTGACGAATTAATACAGAAATTGCGTCGCTATGAACTACTGTGAGTTCTATGACTTCTCCCTCTAAATCGAGTAACGTTTCTATGGAAACGAGAGGATTTTCTTATGGGATATGACTATCTCCTTTCCGATGCACTATTCCTTCTTTACTGCTTCCCTCGCTCAATCACATTGACGAATTAACACAGATATTGCGTCGCTATGAAATACTATGGGTTCTATGTCTTTTCCTTCTAAATCGAGTAACGTTTCTATGGAAACGACAGGATTTTCATTTGGGTTTCGAGTATTTCCTTTCCGATGCACTATTCGTGCTTTACAGCATCCCTCGCTCTCTCATATAGGCGAATTAACACAGGAATTGCGTTGCTATGAAATGCTACGGGTTCAATAACATCTCCTTCCAACTCGAGTAACGACTCTATGGAAACGACAGGATTTTCTTGTAGGTTACGAATATCTCCTTTCCGACGTACTAATCCTTCATTACAGCATCCCTCGCTCCCTCACACTGACGAATTAACACAGAAATTCCGGCGGTATTGGATACTAGGGGTTCTATGATTTCTCCTTCTAAATTGAGTAGCGTTTCTTTGGAAACGACAGGATTTACTTTTGGGACACGAGTACCTCCTTCCCGATGCACTATTCCTTCTTCACTGCATACCTCGCTCCCTCACATTGGCGAATTAACACAGAAATTGCGTCGCTATGAAATACTACGGGTTCTACGACTTCTCCTTCTCAATCGAGTAACGTTTCTATGGAAACGACAGGTTTTTCTTTTGGGATACGACTATCTCCTTTCTGATGCACTATTCCTTCTTTCCTGCAACCCTAGCTCCCTTGCATTGACGAATTAACACAGGAATTGCGTCCCTATGAAATACAATGTGTTCTATCACTTCACTTTCTAACTCGAGTAACGTTTCTTTCGAAACGACTGGATTTTCTTTTAGGATACGAGTATCTCCTTTTCTAAGCACTATGAAATACTATGTGTTCTATGACTTCTACATCTAACTCGAGTAACGTTTCTGTGGAAACGACAGGATTTTCTTTGAGGATACGAGTGTCTCCTTTCCGATGCACTATTCCTTTTTTACTGCATCCCTCGCTCCCTCACATTGACGAATTAACACAGAAATTGCGTCGCTATAAACTTCTATGGATTCTATGACTTCTCCTTCTCAATCGAGTAACGTTTCTATGGAAACAACAGGATTTTCTTTTGGGATACGAGTATCTCTTGTCCGACGCACTATTCCTTCTTTACTGCAACCTTCGCTTTGTAACATCGACAAATAAACATAGAAACTGCCTCGCTATGAAATACAATGTGTTCTTTGACTTCTCCTTCTACATCGAGTAACGTTTCTATGGAAACGACTGGATTTTCTTTTGGGATACGGGTATCTCCTTTCCGATGCGCTATTCCGTCTTTACTGCATCCCTCGATCCATCGCATTGACGAATTAACAGAGAATTTGCGTCGCTATGAACTACTATGGGTTCTATGACTTCTCCTTCTAAATCGAGTAACTTTTCTATGGAAACGACGGGATTTTCTCATGGGATACGAGTATCTCTTTTCCGATGCACTTTTCCTTCTTTACAGCATCCCTTGCTCCCTCACATTGCTGATTTAACACATAAATTACGTCGCTGTGAAATGGTATGGGTTCTATGACTTCTCCTTCTAAATCGAGTAACGTTTCTATGGAAGCGACAGGATTTTCTTTAGGTATACGACTATCTAATTTCCGATGCATTATTCCTTTTTTACTGCATCCCTCGCTCCCTCACATTGACGAATTAACACAGAAATTGCGTCGCTATGATATACTATGGGTTCTATGACTTCTCATACTAAATCGAGTACCGTCTGTATGGAAACGACAGGATTTTCTTTTGGGATACGGGTAACTCCTTTCCGATGCACTATTCCTTCTTTACTGCATCCCTCGCTCCCACACATTGACGAATTAACTCAGAAATCGCGTTGCTATGAAATACTATGGGTTCTATGTCTTCTCCTTCTAAATCGGGTAACGTTACTATGGAAACGACGGGATTTTCTTGTGGTATACGAGTTTCTCTTTCCCGATGCACTATTCCTTCTTTATAACATCTCTGGCTCCCTCACACTGATGACATAACACAGAAATTGCGTCGCTATGAACTACTATGGGATCTATGCCTCCACCTTCTAAATCGAATAACGACTCTGTGCATACGACAGTATTTTCTTTTGGGATACGACTATCTACTTTCCGATGCATTATTCCATCCTTACTGAATTCGTCGCTCCTTCACATTGACGAATTAACACAGAATTTGCGTCGCTATGATATACAATGGGTTCTATGATTTCTATTTCTAAGTCGAGTAACGTTTCTATGGAAACGACTGGATTATCTATTGGGATACGAATATCTCCTTTCCGATGCACTACTCCATCTTTACTGCTTCCCCCGCTCCTCACATTGACGAATTAATACAGAAATTGCGTCGCTATGAAATACTATGAGTTCTATGACATCTCCATCTAAATCGAGCAACGTTTCTATGGAAACGACAGGATTCTCTTTTGGTATACGAGTATATCCAGTCCGATGTACTATTCCTTCTTAACAGCATCCCTCGATCCCTCACATTGACGAATTAACACAGAAGTTGCGTGCTACGGATTATAAAAGGTTCTGCGACTTCTAGTTCTAAAGGCAGTAACGTTTCTATGGAAACGACGGTATTTTCTTTTGGGATACGAGTTTCTCCTTTCGATTCACTATTCCTTTTTTACTGCATCCCTCGATCCCTCACATTGACGAATTAATACGGATACTGCGTCGCTATGAAATACTATGGGTTCCATGACTTCTCCTTCTAAATCGAGTAACGTTTCTATGGAAAGGACAGGATTTTCTCTTGGGATACGACTATCTCCTTTCCAATGCATTATTTCTTGTTCACTGCATCCCTTGCTCCCTCTCACTGACGAATTAACACAGAAAATGCGTCGCCATGAAATACTATGGGTTATATGACATCTCTTTCGAAATGGAGTAACGTTTCTATGGAAACGACTGGATTTTCTTTTGGGATACGGGTATCTCCTTTCCGATGCGCTATTCCTTCTTTACTACATCCTTCGATCCATCGCATTGACGAATTAACAGAGAATTCGCGTCGCTATGAACTACTATGGGTTCTATGACTTCTCCTTCTAAATCGAGTAACTTTTCTATGGAAACGACGGGATTTTCTCATGGGATACGAGTATCTCATTTCCGATGCACTTTTCCTTCTTTACAGCATCCCTTGCTCCCTCACATTGCTGATTTAACACATAAATTATGTCGCTGTGAAATGGTATGGGTTCTATGACTTCTCCTTCTAAATCGAGTAACGTTTCTATGGAAGCGACAGGATTTTCTTTAGGTATACGACTATCTAATTTCCGATGCATTATTCCTTTTTTACTGCATCCCTCGCTCCCTCACATTGACGAATTAACACAGAAATTGCGTCGCTATGATATACTATGGGTTCTATGACTTCTCATACTAAATCGAGTACCGTCTGTATGGAAACGACAGGATTTTCTTTTGGGATACGGGTAACTCCTTTCCGATGCACTATTCCTTCTTTACTTCATCCCTCGCTCCCTCACACTGACGAATTAACACAGATATTGCATCGCTATGAAATACTATGGGCTCTATGACTTCTCCTTCTCAATCGAGTAACGTTTCTATGGAAACGACAGGATTTTCTTTTGGGATACGAGTATCTCCTTTCGGATGCACTATTCCTTCTTTACTGCATCCCTCGCTCCCACACATTGACGAATTAACTCAGAAATCGCGTTGCTATGAAATACTATGGGTTCTATGTCTTCTCCTTCTAAATCGAGTAACGTTACTATGGAAACGACGGGATTTTCTTGTGGTATACGAGTTTCTCTTTCCCGATGCACTATTCCTTCTTTATAGCATCTCTGGCTCCCTCACACTGATGACATAACACAGAAATTGCGTCGCTATGAACTACTATGGGATCTATGCCTCCACCTTCTAAATCGAATAACGACTCTGTGGATACGACAGTATTTTCTTTTGGGATACGACTATCTCCTTTCCGATGCATTATTCCATCCTTACTGAATTCGTCGCTTCTTCACATTGACGAATTAACACAGAATTTGCGTCGCTATGATATACAATGGGTTCTATGATTTCTATTTCTAAGTCGAGTAACGTTTCTATGGAAACGACTGGATTATTTATTGGGATACGAGTATCTCCTTTCCGATGCACTACTCCATCTTTACTGCTTCCCCCGCTCCCTCACATTGACGAATTAATACAGAAATTGCGTCGCTATGAAATACTATGAGTTCTATGACTTCTCCATCTAAATCGAGCAACGTTTCTATGGAAACGACAGGATTCTCTTTTGGTATACGAGTATATCCAGTCCGATGTACTATTCCTTCTTAACAGCATCCCTCGATCCCTCACATTGACGAATTAACACAGAAGTTGCGTGCTATGGATTATAAAGGTTTCTGCGACTTCTAGTTCTAAATGCAGTAACGTTTCTATGGAAACGACGGTATTTTCTTTTGGGACACGAGTACCTCCTTCCCGATGCACTATTCCTTCTTCACTGCATACCTCGCTCCCTCACATTGGCGAATTAACACAGAAATTGCGTCGCTATGAAATACTATGGGTTCTACGACTTCTCCTTCTCAATCGAGTAACGTTTCTATGGAAACGACAGGTTTTTCTTTTGGGATACGACTATCTCCTTTCTGATGCACTATTCCTTCTTTCCTGCAACCCTAGCTCCCTTGCATTGACGAATTAACACAGGAATTGCGTCCCTATGAAATACAATGTGTTCTATCACTTCACTTTCTGACTCGAGTAACGTTTCTTTCGAAACGACTAGATTTTCTTTTAGGATACGAGTATCTCCTTTTCTAAGCACTATGAAATACTATGTGTTCTATGACTTCTACATCTAACTCGAGTAACGTTTCTGTGGAAACGACAGGATTTTCTTTGAGGATACGAGTGTCTCCTTTCCGATGCACTATTCCTTTTTTACTGCATCCCTCGCTCCCTCACATTGACGAATTAACACAGAAATTGCGTCGCTATAAACTTCTATGGATTCTATGACTTCTCCTTCTCAATCGAGTAACGTTTCTATGGAAACGACAGGATTTTCTTTTGGGATACGAGTATCTCTTGTCCGACGCACTATTCCTTCTTTACTGCAACCTTCGCTTTGTAACATCGACAAATAAACATAGAAACTGCCTCGCTATGAAATACAATGTGTTCTATGACTTCTCCTTCTACATCGAGTAACGTTTCTATGGAAACGACTGGATTTTCTTTTGGGATACGGGTATCTCCTTTCCGATGCGCTATTCCTTCTTTACTGCATCCCTCGATCCATCGCATTGACGAATTAACAGAGAATTTGCGTCGCTATGAACTACTATGGGTTCTATGACTTCTCCTTCTAAATCGAGTAACTTTTCTATGGAAACGACGGGATTTTCTCATGGGATACGAGTATCTCTTTTCCGATGCACTTTTCCTTCTTTACAGCATCCCTTGCTCCCTCACATTGCTGATTTAACACATAAATTACGTCGCTGTGAAATGGTATGGGTTCTATGACTTCTCCTTCTAAATCGAGTAACGTTTCTATGGAAGCGACAGGATTTTCTTTAGGTATACGACTATCTAATTTCCGATGCATTATTCCTTTTTTACTGCATCCCTCGCTCCCTCACATTGACGAATTAACACAGAAATTGCGTCGCTATGATATACTATGGGTTCTATGACTTCTCATACTAAATCGAGTACCGTCTGTATGGAAACGACAGGATTTTCTTTTGGGATACGGGTAACTCCTTTCCGATGCACTATTCCTTCTTTACTGCATCCCTCGCTCCCACACATTGACGAATTAACTCAGAAATCGCGTTGCTATGAAATACTATGGGTTCTATGTCTTCTCCTTCTAAATCGGGTAACGTTACTATGGAAACGACGGGATTTTCTTGTGGTATACGAGTTTCTCTTTCCCGATGCACTATTCCTTCTTTATAACATCTCTGGCTCCCTCACACTGATGACATAACACAGAAATTGCGTCGCTATGAACTACTATGGGATCTATGCCTCCACCTTCTAAATCGAATAACGACTCTGTGCATACGACAGTATTTTCTTTTGGGATACGACTATCTACTTTCCGATGCATTATTCCATCCTTACTGAATTCGTCGCTCCTTCACATTGACGAATTAACACAGAATTTGCGTCGCTATGATATACAATGGGTTCTATGATTTCTATTTCTAAGTCGAGTAACGTTTCTATGGAAACGACTGGATTATCTATTGGGATACGAGTATCTCCTTTCGGATGCACTACTCCATCTTTACTGCTTCCCCCGCTCCCTCACATTGACGAATTAATACAGAAATTGCGTCGCTATGAAATACTATGAGTTCTATGACATCTCCATCTAAATCGAGCAACGTTTCTATGGAAACGACAGGATTCTCTTTTGGTATACGAGTATATCCAGTCCGATGTACTATTCCTTCTTAACAGCATCCCTCGATCCCTCACATTGACGAATTAACACAGAAGTTGCGTGCTATGGATTATAAAGGGTTCTGCGACTTCTAGTTGTAAAGGCGGTAACGTTTCTATGGAAACGACGGTATTTTCTTTTGGGATACGAGTTTCTCCTTTCGATTCACTATTCCTTTTTTACTGCATCCCTCGATCCCTCACATTGACGAATTAATACGGATACTGCGTCGCTATGAAATACTATGGGTTCCATGACTTCTCCTTCTAAATCGAGTAACGTTTCTATGGAAAGGACAGGATTTTCTCTTGGAATACGACTATCTCCTTTCCAATGCATTATTTCTTGTTCACTGCATCCCTTGCTCCCTCTCACTGACGAATTAACACAGAAAATGCGTCGCCATGAAATACTATGAGTTATATGACATCTCTTTCGAAATGGAGTAACGTTTCTATGGAAACGACTGGATTTTCTTTTGGGATACGGGTATCTCCTTTCCGATGCGCTATTCCTTCTTTACTACATCCCTCGATCCATCGCATTGACGAATTAACAGAGAATTCGCGTCGCTATGAACTACTATGGGTTCTATGACTTCTCCTTCTAAATCGAGTAACTTTTCTATGGAAACGACGGGATTTTCTCATGGGAAACGAGTATCTCTTTTCCGATGCACTTTTCCTTCCTTACAGCATCCCTTGCTCCCTCACATTGCTGATTTAACACATAAATTATGTCGCTGTGAAATGGTATGGGTTCTATGACTTCTCCTTCTAAATCGAGTAACGTTTCTATGGAAGCGACAGGATTTTCTTTAGGTATACGACTATCTAATTTCCGATGCATTATTCCTTTTTTACTGCATCCCTCGCTCCCTCACATTGACGAATTAACACAGAAATTGCGTCGCTATGATATACTATGGGTTCTATGACTTCTCATACTAAATCGAGTACCGTCTGTATGGAAACGACAGGATTTTCTTTTGGGATACGGGTAACTCCTTTCCGATGCACTATTCCTTCTTTACTTCATCCCTCGCTCCCTCACACTGACGAATTAACACAGATATTGCATCGCTATGAAATAATATGGGCTCTATGACTTCTCCTTCTCAATCGAGTAACGTTTCTATGGAAACGACAGGATTTTCTTTTGGGATACGAGTATCTCCTTTCGGATGCACTATTCCTTCTTTACTGCATCCCTCGCTCCCACACATTGACGAATTAACTCAGAAATCGCGTTGCTATGAAATACTATGGGTTCTATGTCTTCTCCTTCTAAATCGAGTAACGTTACTATGGAAACGACGGGATTTTCTTGTGGTATACGAGTTTCTCTTTCCCGATGCACTATTCCTTCTTTATAGCATCTCTGGCTCCCTCACACTGATGACATAACACAGAAATTGCGTCGCTATGAACTACTATGGGATCTATGCCTCCACCTTCTAAATCGAATAACGACTCTGTGGATACGACAGTATTTTCTTTTGGGATACGACTATCTCCTTTCCGATGCATTATTCCATCCTTACTGAATTCGTCGCTTCTTCACATTGACGAATTAACACAGAATTTGCGTCGCTATGATATACAATGGGTTCTATGATTTCTATTTCTAAGTCGAGTAACGTTTCTATGGAAACGACTGGATTATCTATTGGGATACGAGTATCTCCTTTCCGATGCACTACTCCATCTTTACTGCTTCCCCCGCTCCCTCACATTGACGAATTAATACAGAAATTGCGTCGCTATGAAATACTATGAGTTCTATGACTTCTCCATCTAAATCGAGCAACGTTTCTATGGAAACGACAGGATTCTCTTTTGGTATACGAGTATATCCAGTCCGATGTACTATTCCTTCTTAACAGCATCCCTCGATCCCTCACATTGACGAATTAACACAGAAGTTGCGTGCTATGGATTATAAAAGGTTCTGCGACTTCTAGTTCTAAATGCAGTAACGTTTCTATGGAAACGACGGTATTTTCTTTTGGGATACGAGTTTCTCCTTTCGATTCACGATTCCTTTTTTACTGCATCCCTCGATCCCTCACATTGACAATTTAATACGGATACTGCGTCGCTATGAAATACTATGGGTTCCATGACTTCTCCTTCTAAATCGAGTAACGTTTCTATGGAAAGGACAGGATTTTCTCTTGGGATACGACTATCTCCTTTCCAATGCATTATTTCTTGTTCACTGCATCCCTTGCTCCCTCTCACTGACGAATTAACACAGAAAATGCGTCGCCATGAAATACTATGGGTTATATGACATCTCTTTCGAAATGGAGTAACGTTTCTGTGGAAACGAGAGGTTTTTCTTTTGGGATACGAGTATCTCCTCTCCGATGCACTACTCCATATTTACTGCTTCCCTCGCTCCCTCACATTGACGAATTAATACGGATACTGCGTCGCTATGAAATACTATGAGTTCTATGACTTCTCCAACTAAATCGAGGAACGTTTCGATGGAAACGACAGGATTCTCTTTTGGGATACGAGTATCTCCTGTCCGATGCACTAATCCATCTTAACCGCATCCCTCGCTCCCTCACATTGACGAATTAACACAGAAATTGCGTCGTTATGAAATACTATGGGTTCTAAGGCTTCTCCCTCTAAATCGAGTAACGTTTCTATTGAAACTACCGGATTTTCTTTTGGGATACGACTATCTCCTTTCAGATGCACTATTCCTTCTTTACTGCATCCCTCGCTCTCTCACATTGACGAATTAACACAGAAATTGATTGCTATGAAAAACTATGGGTTCTAAAACTTTTCCTTCTAATTGGACTAAGGTTTCTAAGGAAACGAAAGGATTTTCTTGTGGGATACGAGTATTTCCTTTCCGATGTACTACTCCATATTTACTGCATTCCTCGCTCCCTCACATCGTCGAATTAACACAGAAATAGCGTGCTACGGAATATTATGGGTTCTGCGTCTCCTCCTTATAATCGAGTAACGTTTCTATGGAAGCGACAGTATTTTCTTTTGGGATACGGCTATCGCCTTTTCGATGCACTATTCCTTCTTTACTGCATCCCTCGATCCCTCACACTGACGAATTTACACAGAAATTGCGTCGCTATGAAATCCTATGTGTTCTATAGGTTCTCCTTCTAAATCGAGTTACGTTTCTATGGAAACGATAATATTTTCTTTTGGGATACGAGTATCTCCTTTCGATACACTATTCCTTTTTTACTGCATCCCTCGATCCCTCACTCTGACGAATGCACACAGAAGTTGCGTCGCTATGAAATACTATGGGTTCCATGACTTCTCCTTCTAAATCGAGTAATGTTTCTATGGAAAGGACAGGATTTTCTTTTGGGATACTACTATCTCCTTTCCGATGCATTATTCCTTCTTTACTGCATCCCTCGATCCCTCACACTGACGAATTAACACAGAAATGGCGACGCTATGAAATACTATGGTTATATGACATCTCCTTCTAAATCGAGTAACTATTCTGTGGAATCGACAGTATTTTCTTTTGGGATACGACTATCTACTTTCCGATGCACAATTCCTTCTTTACTGCATGTCTCGATCCCACACTTTGACGAATTCACACAGAAATGGCGTCGCTATGATATACTATCGGTTCTAAGACTTCTTCTTCTAAATCGAGTAACGTTTCTATAGAAACTACACGATTTTCTTTTGGGATACGACTATCTCCTTTCCGATGCATTAATCCTTCCTTACTGCATTCGACGCTCCATCACTAGACGAATTAACACAGAAATTGCGTCGCTATGAAATACAATGGGTTCTATGACTTCTATATCTAAATCGAGTAACGTTTCTATGGAAACGACAGGATTTTGTTTTGGGATACGGATATCTCCTTTCCGATGCACAATTCCTTCCTTACTGCATCCCTCGCTCCCTCACACTGACGAATTAACACAGAAAATGCGTTGCTATGAAATACTTTTGGTACTATGACTTCTCCTTCTATCTCGAGTAACGTTTCTATGGAAACGACAGGAATTTCTTTTAGGACAGGAGTATCTCTTTTCCGATGCACTATTCTTTCTTTACTGCATCCCTCGCTCCGTAACATCGACAAATAAACACTGAAATTGCGTACCTATGAAATACTATGGGATCTATGCCTTCTCCTTCTAAATCGAATAACTATTCTATGGATACGACAGTATTTTCTTTTGGGATACAACTATCTCCTTTCCGATGCATTATTCCTTCCTCACTGCATTCGTCGCTCCTTCACATTGACGAATTAACACAGAAATAGCGTCACAATGAAGTACAATGGGTTCCACGACTTCTATTTCTAAATCGTGTAACGTTTCAATGGAAACGACTGGATTTTCTTTTGGGATACGACTATCTCCTTCTCGATGCACAATTCCTTCTTTACTGCCTCCCTCGCTCCCTCACATTGACGATATAACACAGAAATTCCGTTCCTATGAAATACAATGAGTTCTATGACTTCTCCTTCTATCTCGAATAACGTTTCTATGGAAACGACAGGAATTTCATTTAGGATAGGAGTATCTCCTTTCCGATGCACTATTCCTTTTTTAATGCACCCCTCGCTCCCTCACATTGACGAATTAACACTGAAAATGCGTCATTATGAATTACTTTGGGGTTCTATGACTTCTCCTTCTAAATCGAGTAACGTTTCTATGGAAACGACGGGAAATTCTTTTGGAATACGAGTATCTCCTTTCCGATCCACTATTCATTCCCTACTGCATCCCTTGCTCCCTCACATTGACGAATCAACACAGAAATTGCGTGCTATGGAATATTATGGGTTCTGCGACTTATCCTTCTAAATGCAGTAACGTTTCTATGGAAACGACAGTATTTTCTTTTGGGATACGAGTTTCTCCTTTCGATTCACTATTCCTTTTCTACTGCATCCCTCGATCCCCCACATTGACGAATTAACACAGAAGTTGCGTCGCTATGAAATACTATGGGTTCTATGACTTCTCCTTCTAAATCGAGTGCCGGCCGAAGTGGCCGTGCAGTTAAAGGCGCTGCAGTCTGGAACCGCAAGACCACTACGGTCGCCGGTTCGAATCCTGCCTACGGCATGGATGTTTGTGATGTCCTTAGGTTAGTTAGGTTTAACTAGTTCTAAGTTCTAGGGGACTAATAACCTCAGCAGTTGAGTCCCATAGTGCTCAGAGCCATTTGTTTTTTTTCTAAATCGAGTAACGTTTCTATGGGAGCTACAGGATTTTCTTTTGGGATACGACTATCGCCTTTCCGATGCATTATTCCTTGTTCTTTGCATCCCTCGCTCCGTCACACTGACGAATTAACACAGAAATTGCGTCGCTATGATATACTATGGGTTATATGACATCTCCTTCTAAATCGAATAACGTTTCTATGGAAACGAGAGGTTTTTCTTTTGGGATACGAGTATCTCCTTTCCGATGCAGTTCTCCATCTTTACTGCTTTCCTCGCGCCCTCACATTGACGAATTAATACAGAAATTGCGTCGCTATGAAATACTATGAGTTCTATGACTTCTCCTTCTAAATCGAGTAACGTTTCTATGGAAGCTACAGGATTTTGTTTTGGGATACGACTATTTCCTTTCCAATGCATTATTCCTTGTTCACTGCATCCCTCGCTCCCTCACACTGACGAATTAACACAGAAATTGCGTCGCTATGAAATACTATGGGTTATATGACATCTCCTTCTAAATCGAGCAATGTTTCTATGGAAACGACAGGATTATCTTTTGGGATACGAGTATCTCCTGTCCGATGCACTATTCCTTCTTAACTGCATCCCTCACTCCCTCACATTGACGAATTAACACAGAAATTGATTGCTATGAAAAACTATAGGTTCTAAAACTATTCCTTCTAAATGGAGTAACGTTTCTATGGAAACGAGAGGATTTTCTTTTGGGATACGAGTATTTCCTTTCCGATGCACTATCCCGGCTTTCCTGCTTCCCTCGCTCCCTCACATTAACGAAATAACACAGAAATTCCGTCGCAGTGGAATACTATGGTTTGTATGACTTCGCCCTCTAAATCGAGTAACTTTTTTACGGAGACGGCAGGATTTTCTTTTTTGATACGAGTATCTCCTTTCCGATGCACTACTCATCTTTACTGCTTCCCTCGCTTCCTCACATTGACGAATTAACACAGAAATTGCGTCGCTATGAAGTACTATGTGTTCTAAGGCTTCTCCTTCTAATTCGAGTAACGTTTCTATGGAAACTACCGGATTTTCTTTTGGGATACGACTATCTCACTTCAGATGCACTATTCCTTCTTTACTGCATCCCTCGCTCCCTCACATTGAAGAATTAACACAGAAATTGCGTTGCTATGAAATACATTTAGTTCTATGACTTTTCCTTCTAAATCTAGTAACGTTACTTTGAAACGACATTATTTTCTTTTGGTATACGGGTACCTCCGTTCTGATGCACTATTCCTTCTTTACTGCATACCTCGCTCCCTCACATTAACAAATTAACACAGAAATTGCTCCACCATGAAATACTATGGGTTCTATGACTTCTAAATCGAGTAACGTTTCAGTGGAAACGACAGGATTTCCTTTTCGAATGCGTGTATCACCTTTCCGATGCATAATACCTTCTTTACTGCATCCCTCGCTCCCTCACATTACGAATTAACACAGAAATTGCGTGCTATGAAATATTATGGGTTCTGCGACTTCTCCTTCTACATCGAGTAACGTTTCTATGGAAACGACAGTATTTACTTTTGGGGATACGAATATCTCCTTTCCGATGCATTATTCCTTGTTCACTGCATCCCTCGCTCCCTCACACTGACGAATTAACATAGAAGTTGCGTCGCTATGAAATACTGTGGGTTATATGACATCTCCTTCTAAATCGAGTAACGTTTCTATGGAAACGAGAGGTTTTTCTTTTGGGATACGAGTATCTCCTGTCCGATGCACTATTCCTTCTTAACTGCATCCCTCGCTCCCTCACATTGACGAATTAACACAGAAATTGCGCCGCTATGAAATACTATGGGTTCTAAGACTTATTCTAAATCGAGCAACGTTTCTATGGAAACTACCGGATTTTCTTTTGGGATACGACTATCTCCTTTCAGATGCACCATTCCTTCTTTACTGCATCCCTCGCTCCCTCACATTAAAGAATTAACACAGAAATTGCGTCGCTATGAAATATATTTAGTTCTATGACTTCTCCACATAAATCGAGTAACGATTCTATTGAAACGGCATTACTTTCTTTTGGTATACGGGTATCTCCGTTCCGATGCACAATTCCTTCTTTACTGCCTCCCTCGCTCCCTCACATTGACATATTAACACAGAAATTGCGTTGCTATGAAATACAATGAGTTCTATGACTTCTCCTTCTATCTCGAATAACGTTTCTATGGAAACGACAGGAATTTCATTTAGGATAGGAGTATCTCCTTTCCGATGCACTATTCCTTTTTTAATGCATCCCTCGCTCCCTCACATTGACGAATTAACACTGAAAATGCGTCGCTATGAATTACTTTGGCGTTCTATGACTTCTCCTTCTAAATCGAGTAACGTTTCTATGGAAACGACGGGAAATTCTTTTGGATTACGAGTATCTCCTTTCCAATCCACTATTCATTCCCTACTGCATCCCTTGCTCCCTCACATTGACGAATTAACACAGATATTGCGTGCTATGGAATATTATGGGTTCTGCGACTTCTCCTTCTAAATGCAGTAACGTTTCTATGGAAACGACAGTATTTTCTTTTGGGATACGAGTTTCTCCTTTCGATTCACTATTCCTTTTTTACTGCATCCCTCGATCCCCCACATTGACGAATTAACATAGAGGTTGCGTCGCTATGAAATACTACGGGTTCTATGACTTCTCCTTCTAAATCGAGTAACGTTTCTATGGAAGCTACAGGGTTTTCTTTTGGGATACGACTATCGCCTTTCCGATGCATTATTCCTTGTTCTCTGCATCCCTCGCTCCCTCACACTGACGAAATAACACAGAAATTGCGTCGCTATGAAATACTATGGGTTATATGACATCTCCTTCTAAATCAAATAACGTTTCTATGGAAACGAGAGGTTTTTCTTTTGGGATACGAGTATCTCCTTTCGATGCAGTTCTCCATCTTTACTGCTTCCCTCGCGCCCTCACATTGACGAATTAATACAGAAATTACGTCGCTATGAAATACTATGAGTTCTATGACTTCTCCTTCTAAATCGAGTAACGTTTCTATGGAAGCTACAGGATTTTCTTTTGGGATACGAGTATCTCATGTCAGATGTACTATTCCTTCTTTACTGCATCCCTCGCTCCCTCACATTGACGAATTAACACAGAAATTGATTGCTATGAAAAACTATAGGTTCTAAAACTCCTCCTTCTAAATGGAGTAACGTTTCTATGGAAACGACAGGATTTTCTTTTGGGATACGAGTATTTCCTTTCCGATGCACTATCCCGGCTTTACTGCATCCCTCGCTCCCTCACATTAACGAAATAACACAGAAATTGCGTCGCTATGAAGTACTATGTGTTCTAAGGCTTCTCCTTCTAATTCGAGTATCGTTTCTATGGAAACTACCGGATTTTCTTTTGGGATACGACTATCTCACTTCAGATGCACTATTCCTTCTTTACTGCATTCCTCGCTCCCTCACATTGAAAAATTAACGCAGAAATTGCGTTGCTATGAAATACATTTAGTACTATGACTTCTCCTTCTAAATCTAGTAACGTCACTATTGAAACGACATTATTTTCTTTTGGTATACGGGTACCTCCGTTCCGATGCACTATTCCTTCTTTACTGCATACCTCGCTCCCTCACATTAACAAATTAACACAGAAATTGCTCCACCATGAAATACTATGGGTTGTATGACTTCTAAATCGAGTAACGTTTCAGTGGAAACGACAGGATTTCCTTTTCGAATGCGTGTATCACCCTTCCGATGCACAATACCTTCTTTACTGCATCCCTCGCTCCCTCACATTGACGAATTAACACAGAAATTGCGTGCTATGAAATATTATGGGTTCTGCGACTTCTCCTTCTACATCGAGTAACGTTTGTATGGAAACGACAGTATTTTCTTTTGGGGATACGAATATCTCCTTTCCGATGCATTATTCCTTGTTCACTACATCCCTCGCTCCCTCACACTGACGAATTAACACAGAAATTGCGTCGCTATGAAATACTGTGGGTTATATGACATCTCCTTCTAAATCGAGTAACGTTTCTATGGAAACTACCGGATTTTCTTTTGGGATACGACTATCTCCTTTCAGATGCACCATTCCTTCTTTACTGCATCCCTCGCTCCCTCACATTGATGAATTAACACAGAAATTGCGTCGCTATGAAATACATTTAGTTCTATGACTTCTCCATCTAAATCGAGTAACGATGCTATTGAAACGACATTACTTTCTTTTGGTATACGGGTATCTCCTTTCCGATTCACTAACCCATCTTTACTGCCTCCCTCGCTCCCTCACATTGACGAATTAATACAGAAATTCGTCGCCATGAAATACTATGAGTTCTATGACTTCTCCATCTAAATCGAGCAACGTTTCTGTGGAAACGACAGGATTTTCTTTTGGGATAAGAGTATCTCCTGTCCGATGCACTATTCCTTCTTTACCGCATACCTCGCTCCCTCACATTGACGAATTAACACAGAAATTTCGTCACTAAGAAATACTATGGGTTCTATGTCTTCTCCTTCCAAATCGAGTAACATTTCTATGGAAACTACGGGATTTTCTTTTGGGATACGACCATGTCCTTTCAGATGCACTATTCCTTCTTTACTGCATACCTCGCTCCCTCACATTGAAGAATTAACACAGAAATTGGGTCGCTATGAAATACATTTGGTTCTATGACTTCTCTCTCTAATTCGAGTAACGTTTCTATTGAAACGACATTATTTTCTTTTGGTATACGGGTATCTCCGTTCCGATGCACTATTCCTTTTTCACTGCATCCCTGGCTCCATCACATTGACGAATTAACACAGAAAAAATAGTCGCTATGAAATCCTATCGGTTCTATGAGTTCTCCTTCTAAATCTAGTAACGTTTCTATGGGAACGACAGTATTTTCTTTTGGGATACGAGTATCTCCTTTCGATACACCATCCCTTTTTTACTGCATCCCTCGGTCCCTCACTTTGACGAATTCACACAGAAGTTGCGTCGCTATGAAATACTATGGGTTCTATGACATCTCCTTCTAAATCGCGTATCGTTTCTATGGAAACGACAGGATTTTCTTTTGGGATACGAGTATCTCCTTTCCGATGCTCTATTCCTTCTTTACTCCATCCCTCGCTCCCTCACATTGACAAATTAACACAGAAATTGCGTCGCCATGAAATACTATGCGTTCTATGACTTCTAAATCGAGTAACGTTTCAATGGAAACGACAGGATTTCCTTTTGGAACATGTGTATCTCCTTTCCGATGCACTATTCCTTCTTTACTGCATCCCTCGCTCCCTCACTTTGGCGAATTAACACAGAAATTGCCTGGTATGGAATATTATGGTTTCTGCGACTTCTCCTTCTACATCGAGTAACGTTTCTATGGGAACGACAGTATTTTCTTTTGGGATACGACTATCTCCTCTCCGATGCACAATTCCATCCCTCGCTCCCTCACATTGACGAATTAACACAGAAATTTCGTCGCTATGAAATCCTATGTGTTCTATGACTTCTCCTTCTAAATCGAGTAACGTATCTATGGAGACGACAGTATTTTCTTTTGGGATACGAGTATCTCCTTTCGATGCACTACTCCATGTATACTGCTACCCTCGCTCCCTCGGATTGACGAATTAATACAGAAAATGTGTCTCTATGAAATACTATGAGTTCTATGACTTCCCCATCTAAATCGAGCAACATTTCTATGGAAACGACGGAATTTTCTTTTGGGATACGAGTATCTCCTGTCCGATGCAACATTCCTTCTTAACTGCATCCCTCGCTCCCTCACATTGACGAATTAACACAGAAATTGCGTCGCTATGAAATACACTCCTGGAAATGGAAAAAGAACACTTTGACACCGGTGTGTCAGACCCACCATACTTGCTCCGGACACTGCGAGAGGGCTGTACAAGCAATGATCACACGCACGGCACAGCGGACACACCAGGAACCGCGGTGTAGGCCGTCGAATGGCGCTAGCTGCGCAGCATTTGTGCACCGCCGCCGTCAGTGTCAGCCAGTTTGCCGTGGCATACGGTGCTCCATCGCAGTCTTTAACACTGGTAGCATGCCGCGACAGCGTGGACGTGAACCGTATGTGCGGTTGACGGACTTTGAGCGAGGGCGTATAGTGGGCATGCGGGAGGCCGGGTGGACGTACCGCCGCATTGCTCAACACGTGGGGCGTGAGGTCTCCACAGTACATCGATGTCGTCGCCAGTGGTCGGCGGAAGGTGCACGTGCCCGTCGACCTGGTACCGGACCGCAGCGACGCACGGATGCACGCCAAGACCGTAGGATCCTACGCAGTGCCGTAGGGGACCGAACCGCCACTTCCCAGTAAATTAGGGACACTGTTGCTCCTGGAGTATCGGCGAGGACCATTCGCAACCGTCTCCATGAAACTGGGCTACGGTCCCGCACACCGTTAGGCCGTCTTCCGCTCACGCCCCAACATCGTGCAGCCCGCCTCCAGTGGTGTCGCGACTGGCGTGAATGGAGGGACGAATGGAGACGTGTCGTCTTCAGCGATGAGAGTCGCTTCTGCCTTGGTGCCAATGATGGTCGTATGCGTGTTTGGCTTCGTGCAGGTGAGCGCCACAATCAGGACTGCATACGACCGAGGCACACAGGGCCAACACCCGGCATCATGGTGTGGGGAGCGATCTCCTACACTGGCCGTACACCACTGGTGATCGTCGAGGGGACACTGAATAGTGCACGGTACATCCAAACCGTCATCGAATCCATCGTTCTACCATTCCAAGACCGGCAAGGGAACTTGCTGTTCCAACAGGACAATGCACGTCCGCATGTATCCCGTGCCACCCAACGTGCTCTAGAAGGTGTAAGTCAACTACCCTGGCCAGCAAGATCTTCGGATCTGTCCCTCATTGAGCATGTTTGGGACTGGATGAAGCGTCGTCTCACGCGGTCTGCACGTCCAGCACGAACGCTGGTCCAGCTGAGGCGCCAGGTGGAAATGGCATGGCAAGCCGTTCCACAGGACTACATCCAGCATCTCTACGATCGTCTCCATGGGAGAATAGCAGCCTGCATTGCTGCGAAAGGTGGATATACACTATACTAGTGCCGACATTGTGCATGCTCTGTTGCCTGTGTCTATGTGCCTGTGGTTCTGTCAGTGTGATCATGTGATGTATCTGACCCCAGGAATGTGTCAATAAAGTTTCCCCTTCCTGGGACAAAGAATTCACGGTGTTCTTATTTCAATTTCCAGGAGTGTACTATGGGTTCTAAGACTTCTTCTAAATCGAGTAACGTTTCTACGGAAACTACCGGATTTTCTTTTGGGATACGACTATCTCCTTTCAGATGCACCATTCCTTCTTTACTGCATCCCTCGCTCCCTCACATTGAAGAATTAACACAGAAATTGCGTTGCTATGAAATACATTTAGTTCTATGACTTCTCCTTCTAAATCTAGTAACGTTACTATTCAAACGACATTATTTTCTTTTGGTATACGGGTACCTCCGTTCCGATGCACTATTCCTTCTTTACTGCATACCTCGCTCCCTCACATAACAAATTAACACAGAAATTGCTCCACCATGATATACTATGGGTTCTATGACTTCTAAATCGAGTAACGTTTCAGTGGAAACGACAGGATTTCCTTTTCGAATGCGTGTATCACCTTTCCGATGCACAATACCTTCTTTACTGCATCCCTCGCTCCCTCTCATTGACGAATTAACACAGAAATTGCGTGCTATGAAATATTATGGGTTCTGCGACTTCTCCTTCTACATCGAGTAACGTTTCTATGGAAACGACAGTATTTTCTTTTGGGGATGCGAATATCTCCTTTCCGATGCATTATTCCTTGTTCACTGCATCCCTCGCTCCCTCACACTGACGAATTAACACAGAAATTGCGTCGCTATGAAATACTGTGGGTTATATGACATCTCCTTCTAAATCGAGTAACGTTTCTATGGAAACGAGAGGTTTTTCTTTTGGGATATGAGTATCTCCTGTCCGATGCACTATTCCTTCTTAACTGCATCCCTCGATCCCTCACATTGACGAATTAACACAGCAATTGCGTCGCTATGAAATACTATGGGTTCTAAGACTTCTTCTAAATCGAGTAACGTTTCTATGGAAACTACCGGATTTTCTTTTGGGATACGACTATCTCCTTTCAGATGCACCATTCCTTCTTTACTGCATCCCTCGCTCCCTCACATTGAAGAATTAACACAGAAATTGCGTCGCTATGAAATACATTTAGTTCTATGACTTCTCCATATAAATCGAGTAACGATTCTATTGAAACGACATTACTTTCTTTTGGTATACGGGTATCTCCGTTCCGATGCACAATTAATTCTTTACTGCCTCCCTCGCTCCCTCACATTGACGAATTAACACAGAAATTGCGTTGCTATGAAATACAATGAGTTCTATGACTTCTCCTTCTATCTCGAATAACGTTTCTATGGAAACGACAGGAATTTCATTTAGGATAGGAGTATCTCCTTTCCGATGCACTATTCCTTTTTTAATGCATCCCTCGCTCCCTCACATTGACGAATTAACACTGAAAATGCGTCGCTATGAATTACTTTGGCGTTCTATGACTTCTCCTTCTAAATCGAGTAACGTTTCTATGGAAACGACGGGAAATTCTTTTGGATTACGAGTATCTCCTTTCCAATCCACTATTCATTCCCTACTGCATCCCTTGCTCCCTCACATTGACGAATTAACACAGATATTGCGTGCTATGGAATATTATGGGTTCTGCGACTTCTCCTTCTAAATGCAGTAACGTTTCTATGGAAACGACAGTATTTTCTTTTGGGATACGAGTTTCTCCTTTCGATTCACTATTCCTTTTTTACTGCATCCCTCGATCCCCCACATTGACGAATTAACATAGAGGTTGCGTCGCTATGAAATACTACGGGTTCTATGACTTCTCCTTCTAAATCGAGTAACGTTTCTATGGAAGCTACAGGGTTTTCTTTTGGGATACGACTATCGCCTTTCCGATGCATTATTCCTTGTTCTCTGCATCCCTCGCTCCCTCACACTGACGAAATAACACAGAAATTGCGTCGCTATGAAATACTATGGGTTATATGACATCTCCTTCTAAATCAAATAACGTTTCTATGGAAACGAGAGGTTTTTCTTTTGGGATACGAGTATCTCCTTTCGATGCAGTTCTCCATCTTTACTGCTTCCCTCGCGCCCTCACATTGACGAATTAATACAGAAATTACGTCGCTATGAAATACTATGAGTTCTATGACTTCTCCTTCTAAATCGAGTAACGTTTCTATGGAAGCTACAGGATTTTCTTTTGGGATACGAGTATCTCATGTCAGATGTACTATTCCTTCTTTACTGCATCCCTCGCTCCCTCACATTGACGAATTAACACAGAAATTGATTGCTATGAAAAACTATAGGTTCTAAAACTCCTCCTTCTAAATGGAGTAACGTTTCTATGGAAACGACAGGATTTTCTTTTGGGATACGAGTATTTCCTTTCCGATGCACTATCCCGGCTTTACTGCATCCCTCGCTCCCTCACATTAACGAAATAACACAGAAATTGCGTCGCTATGAAGTACTATGTGTTCTAAGGCTTCTCCTTCTAATTCGAGTATCGTTTCTATGGAAACTACCGGATTTTCTTTTGGGATACGACTATCTCACTTCAGATGCACTATTCCTTCTTTACTGCATTCCTCGCTCCCTCACATTGAAAAATTAACGCAGAAATTGCGTTGCTATGAAATACATTTAGTACTATGACTTCTCCTTCTAAATCTAGTAACGTCACTATTGAAACGACATTATTTTCTTTTGGTATACGGGTACCTCCGTTCCGATGCACTATTCCTTCTTTACTGCATACCTCGCTCCCTCACATTAACAAATTAACACAGAAATTGCTCCACCATGAAATACTATGGGTTGTATGACTTCTAAATCGAGTAACGTTTCAGTGGAAACGACAGGATTTCCTTTTCGAATGCGTGTATCACCCTTCCGATGCACAATACCTTCTTTACTGCATCCCTCGCTCCCTCACATTGACGAATTAACACAGAAATTGCGTGCTATGAAATATTATGGGTTCTGCGACTTCTCCTTCTACATCGAGTAACGTTTGTATGGAAACGACAGTATTTTCTTTTGGGGATACGAATATCTCCTTTCCGATGCATTATTCCTTGTTCACTACATCCCTCGCTCCCTCACACTGACGAATTAACACAGAAATTGCGTCGCTATGAAATACTGTGGGTTATATGACATCTCCTTCTAAATCGAGTAACGTTTCTATGGAAACTACCGGATTTTCTTTTGGGATACGACTATCTCCTTTCAGATGCACCATTCCTTCTTTACTGCATCCCTCGCTCCCTCACATTGATGAATTAACACAGAAATTGCGTCGCTATGAAATACATTTAGTTCTATGACTTCTCCATCTAAATCGAGTAACGATGCTATTGAAACGACATTACTTTCTTTTGGTATACGGGTATCTCCTTTCCGATTCACTAACCCATCTTTACTGCCTCCCTCGCTCCCTCACATTGACGAATTAATACAGAAATTCGTCGCCATGAAATACTATGAGTTCTATGACTTCTCCATCTAAATCGAGCAACGTTTCTGTGGAAACGACAGGATTTTCTTTTGGGATAAGAGTATCTCCTGTCCGATGCACTATTCCTTCTTTACCGCATACCTCGCTCCCTCACATTGACGAATTAACACAGAAATTTCGTCACTAAGAAATACTATGGGTTCTATGTCTTCTCCTTCCAAATCGAGTAACATTTCTATGGAAACTACGGGATTTTCTTTTGGGATACGACCATGTCCTTTCAGATGCACTATTCCTTCTTTACTGCATACCTCGCTCCCTCACATTGAAGAATTAACACAGAAATTGGGTCGCTATGAAATACATTTGGTTCTATGACTTCTCTCTCTAATTCGAGTAACGTTTCTATTGAAACGACATTATTTTCTTTTGGTATACGGGTATCTCCGTTCCGATGCACTATTCCTTTTTCACTGCATCCCTGGCTCCATCACATTGACGAATTAACACAGAAAAAATAGTCGCTATGAAATCCTATCGGTTCTATGAGTTCTCCTTCTAAATCTAGTAACGTTTCTATGGGAACGACAGTATTTTCTTTTGGGATACGAGTATCTCCTTTCGATACACCATCCCTTTTTTACTGCATCCCTCGGTCCCTCACTTTGACGAATTCACACAGAAGTTGCGTCGCTATGAAATACTATGGGTTCTATGACATCTCCTTCTAAATCGCGTATCGTTTCTATGGAAACGACAGGATTTTCTTTTGGGATACGAGTATCTCCTTTCCGATGCTCTATTCCTTCTTTACTCCATCCCTCGCTCCCTCACATTGACAAATTAACACAGAAATTGCGTCGCCATGAAATACTATGCGTTCTATGACTTCTAAATCGAGTAACGTTTCAATGGAAACGACAGGATTTCCTTTTGGAACATGTGTATCTCCTTTCCGATGCACTATTCCTTCTTTACTGCATCCCTCGCTCCCTCACTTTGGCGAATTAACACAGAAATTGCCTGGTATGGAATATTATGGTTTCTGCGACTTCTCCTTCTACATCGAGTAACGTTTCTATGGGAACGACAGTATTTTCTTTTGGGATACGACTATCTCCTCTCCGATGCACAATTCCATCCCTCGCTCCCTCACATTGACGAATTAACACAGAAATTTCGTCGCTATGAAATCCTATGTGTTCTATGACTTCTCCTTCTAAATCGAGTAACGTATCTATGGAGACGACAGTATTTTCTTTTGGGATACGAGTATCTCCTTTCGATGCACTACTCCATGTATACTGCTACCCTCGCTCCCTCGGATTGACGAATTAATACAGAAAATGTGTCTCTATGAAATACTATGAGTTCTATGACTTCCCCATCTAAATCGAGCAACATTTCTATGGAAACGACGGAATTTTCTTTTGGGATACGAGTATCTCCTGTCCGATGCAACATTCCTTCTTAACTGCATCCCTCGCTCCCTCACATTGACGAATTAACACAGAAATTGCGTCGCTATGAAATACACTCCTGGAAATGGAAAAAGAACACTTTGACACCGGTGTGTCAGACCCACCATACTTGCTCCGGACACTGCGAGAGGGCTGTACAAGCAATGATCACACGCACGGCACAGCGGACACACCAGGAACCGCGGTGTAGGCCGTCGAATGGCGCTAGCTGCGCAGCATTTGTGCACCGCCGCCGTCAGTGTCAGCCAGTTTGCCGTGGCATACGGTGCTCCATCGCAGTCTTTAACACTGGTAGCATGCCGCGACAGCGTGGACGTGAACCGTATGTGCGGTTGACGGACTTTGAGCGAGGGCGTATAGTGGGCATGCGGGAGGCCGGGTGGACGTACCGCCGCATTGCTCAACACGTGGGGCGTGAGGTCTCCACAGTACATCGATGTCGTCGCCAGTGGTCGGCGGAAGGTGCACGTGCCCGTCGACCTGGTACCGGACCGCAGCGACGCACGGATGCACGCCAAGACCGTAGGATCCTACGCAGTGCCGTAGGGGACCGAACCGCCACTTCCCAGTAAATTAGGGACACTGTTGCTCCTGGAGTATCGGCGAGGACCATTCGCAACCGTCTCCATGAAACTGGGCTACGGTCCCGCACACCGTTAGGCCGTCTTCCGCTCACGCCCCAACATCGTGCAGCCCGCCTCCAGTGGTGTCGCGACTGGCGTGAATGGAGGGACGAATGGAGACGTGTCGTCTTCAGCGATGAGAGTCGCTTCTGCCTTGGTGCCAATGATGGTCGTATGCGTGTTTGGCTTCGTGCAGGTGAGCGCCACAATCAGGACTGCATACGACCGAGGCACACAGGGCCAACACCCGGCATCATGGTGTGGGGAGCGATCTCCTACACTGGCCGTACACCACTGGTGATCGTCGAGGGGACACTGAATAGTGCACGGTACATCCAAACCGTCATCGAATCCATCGTTCTACCATTCCAAGACCGGCAAGGGAACTTGCTGTTCCAACAGGACAATGCACGTCCGCATGTATCCCGTGCCACCCAACGTGCTCTAGAAGGTGTAAGTCAACTACCCTGGCCAGCAAGATCTTCGGATCTGTCCCTCATTGAGCATGTTTGGGACTGGATGAAGCGTCGTCTCACGCGGTCTGCACGTCCAGCACGAACGCTGGTCCAGCTGAGGCGCCAGGTGGAAATGGCATGGCAAGCCGTTCCACAGGACTACATCCAGCATCTCTACGATCGTCTCCATGGGAGAATAGCAGCCTGCATTGCTGCGAAAGGTGGATATACACTATACTAGTGCCGACATTGTGCATGCTCTGTTGCCTGTGTCTATGTGCCTGTGGTTCTGTCAGTGTGATCATGTGATGTATCTGACCCCAGGAATGTGTCAATAAAGTTTCCCCTTCCTGGGACAAAGAATTCACGGTGTTCTTATTTCAATTTCCAGGAGTGTACTATGGGTTCTAAGACTTCTTCTAAATCGAGTAACGTTTCTACGGAAACTACCGGATTTTCTTTTGGGATACGACTATCTCCTTTCAGATGCACCATTCCTTCTTTACTGCATCCCTCGCTCCCTCACATTGAAGAATTAACACAGAAATTGCGTCGCTATGAAATACATTTAGTTCTAATACTTCTCCTTCTAAATCGAGTAACGTTTCTACTGAAACGACATTACTTTCTTTTGGTATACGGGTATCTCCTTTCCCATGCACTATTCCTTCTTTACTGCATCCCTCGCTCCCTCACATTAACGAAATAACACAGAAAATCCGTCGCAATGGAATTCTATGGTTTCTATGACTTCTCCCTCTAAATCGAGTAACTTTTTTACGGAAACGACAGGATTTTTTTTTTGGGATACGAATATCTCCTTTCCGATGCACTATTCCTTCTGTACTGCACCTCTCGCTACCTAACATAGACGAATTAACGCAGAAAATGCGTCGCTATGAAATACTATGGGTTCTATGACTTCTAAATCGAGTAACGTTTCAATGGAAACGACAGGATTTCCTTTTGGAATGCGTGTATCTCCTTTCCGATGCACTATTCCTTCTTTACTGCATCCCTCGCTCCGTCATATTGACGAATTAACACAGAAATTGCGTGCTATGGAATATTATGGGTTCTGCGACTTCTCCTTTTAAATTTAGTAACGTTTCTATGGAAGCGAGAGTATTTTCTTTTGGGAACGTCTATCTCCTTTCCGATGTACTATTCCTTCTTTACTGCATCCCACGATCCCTCACATTGACGAATTATCAAAGAAGTTGCGTCGCTATGAAATACTATGGGTTCTATGACTTCTAAATCGAGTAACGTTTCAATGGAAACGACAGGATTTCCTTTTGGAATGCGTGTATCTCCTTTCAGATGCACTATTCCTCCTTTACTGCATCCCTCGCTCCCTCACATTGGCGAATTAACACAGAAATTGCGTGCTATGGAATATTGTGGTTTCTGCGACTTCTCCGTCTACATCGAGTAACGTTTCTCTAAAAACGACAGTATTTTCTTTTGGGATACGAATAGCTTTTTTCCGATGCACAATTCCTTCTTTACTGCAACCCTCGCTCCCTCACATTGACGAATTAACACAGAAATTGCGTCGCTATGAAATCCTATGGGTTCTATGACTTTTCCTTCCAAATCGAGTAACGTATCTATGGAAACGACAGTTTTTTCTTTTGGCATACGAGTATCTTCTTTCGATACACTATTCCTTTTTTACTGCATCCCTCGATCCCTTACTTTGACGAATTCACACTGAAGTTGCGTCGCTATGAAATACTATGGGTTCTATGACTTCTCCTTGTAAATCGAGTAACGTTTCTATGGAAACTACGGGATTTTCTTTTGGGATACGACTATGTCCTTTCAGATGCACTATTCCTTCTTTACTGCATACCTCGCTCCCTCACATTGAAGAATTAACACAGAAATTGGGTCGCTATGAAATACATTTGGTTCTATGACTTCTCTCTCTAATTCGAGTAACGTTTCTATTGAAACGACATTATTTTCTTATGGTATACGGGTATCTCTGTTCCGATGCACTATTCCTTTTTTACTGCACACCTGGCTCCATCACATTTACGAATTAACACAGAAAAAAGCGTCGCTATGAAATCCTATCGGTTCTATGAGTTCTCCTTCTAAATCTAGTAACGTTTCTATGGGAACGACAGTATTTTCTTTTGGGATACGAGTATCTCCTTTCGATACACTATCCCTTTTTTACTGCATCCCTCGGTATCTCACTTTGACGAATTCAGACAGAAGTTGCGTCGCTATGAAATACTATGGGTTCTATGACATCTCCTTCAAAATCGCGTAACGTTTCTATGGAAACGACCGGATTTTCTTTTGGGATTCGAGCATCTCCTCTCCGATGCTCTATTCCTTCTTTACTCCTTCCCTCGCTCCCTCACATTGACAAATTAACACCGAAATTGCCTGGTATGGAATATTATTGTTTCTGCGACTTCTCCGTCTACATCGAGTAACGTTTCTATGGGAACGACAGTATTTTCTTTTGGGATACGACTATCTCCTCTCCGATGCACAATTCCATTTTTACTACATCCCTCGCTCCCTCACATTGACGAATTAACACAGAAATTTCGTCGCTATGAAATCCTATGGGTTCTATGACTTCTCCTTCTAAATCGAGTAACGTATCTATGGAGACGACAGTATTTTCTTTTGGGATACGAGTATCTCCTTTCGATACACTATTCCTTTTTTACCGCATCCCTCGATCCCTCACTTTGACGAATTCACACAGAAGTTGCGTCGCTATGAAATACTATGGGTTCTCTGACTTCTCCTTCTAAATCGAGTAACGTTTCTTTGGAAACTACCGGATTATCTTTTGGGATACGACTATCTCCTTTCAGATGCACTATTCCTTTTTCACTGCATCCCTCTCTCCCTCACATCGACAAGTTAACACAGAAATTTCCTCGCTATGAAATACTACGGGTATTCTCCTTCTAAATCGAGTAACGTTTCTATGGAAACGACACGATTTTCTTTTGCGATAAGTGTATCTGCTTTCCGATGCACTATTGCTTGTTTACTCCATCCCTCGCTCCCTAACACCGGCAATATAACACAGAAATTGAGTAGCGATGAAATACTGTGGGTTCTACGACTTCTCCTTCTAAATCGAGTAACGTTTCTATGGATACGACAGGATTTTCTTTTGAGATACGACTATCTTCGTTCCGATGCACTATTCCTTTTTCACTGCATCCCTCTCTCCCTCACATCGTCCAAGTTAACACAGAAATTTCGTCGCTATGAAATACTACAGGTATTCTCCTTCTAAATCGTGTAACGTTTCTATGGAAACGACACGATTTTCTTTTGGGATAAGTGTATCTGCTTTCCGATGCACTATTGCTTGTTTACTGCATCCCTCGCACCATCATTTTGGGGAATTATCTCAGAAAGTTCGACGCTATGAAATACTATGGGTTCTATGAGCTCTCCTTCTAAATCGAGTAACGTTTCTATGGAAACGACAGGATTTTCTTTTGGGATACGAGTATCTACATTCCGATGCAGTATTCCTTCTTTACTGCATCCCTCGCTCCATCACAGTAACGAATTAACACAGAAATTGCGTCGCTGTGAAATACCATGGGTCCTATGACTGCTCCTTCTAAATCGTGTAACGTTTCTATGGAAACGACAGGATTTTCTTTTGGGATACTACTGTCATCTTTCCGATGTACTATGCCGTCTTTACTGCATGCCTCGCTCCCTCACGTTGACGAATTAGCACAGAAATTGTGTCACTATGAAATACTATGGGTTCCATCACATCTCCCTCTAAATATAGTAACGTTTCTATGGAAACGACACGATTTTCTTATGGGACACGAGTATCTCCTTTCGATGCACCCTTCCTTCTTTACTGCATCCCTCGCTCCCTCACACTGACGGATTAACACAGAAATTGCGTAGCTATGAAATACTCTGGGTTCTATGACTTCTCCTTCAAAATGGAATAACGTTTCTATTGAGACGACAGGATTTTCTTTTGCGATACGAGTATCTCCCTTCCGATGCACTATTCCTTCTTTACACCATTTCTCGCTCCCTCGATTTGAAGAATTAACACAGAAATTGCGTCGTTATGATATACTACGGGATCTATGACATCTCCTTCCAACTCGAGTAACGTTTCTATTGAAACGACAGGATTTTCTTTTGAGATACGAGTATCTCCTTTCCGAAGCACCATTCCTTCTTTACTCCATCCCTCGCTCCCTAACACCGGCAAATTAACACAGAAATTGAGTCGCGATGTAATACTGTGGGTTCTACGACTTCTCCTTCTAAATCGAGTAACGTTTCTATGGAAACGACAGGATTTTCTTTTGGGATAGGACTATCTTCGTTCCGATGCACTATTCTTTTTTCACTGCATCCCTCTCTCCCTCACATCGACAAGTTAACACAGAAATTTCCTCGCTATGAAATACTACGGGTATTCTCCTTCTAAATCGAGTAACGTTTCTATGGAAACGACACGATTTTCTTTTGCGATAAGTGTATCTGCTTTCCGATGCACTATTGCTTGTTTACTGCATCCCTCGCACCATCATTTTGGTGAATTATCTCAGAAAGTTCGTCGCTATGAAATACTATGGGTTCTATGACCTCTCCTTCTAAATCGAGTAACGTTTCTATGGAAACGACAGGATTTTCTTTTGGGATACGAGTATCTACATTCCGATGCAGTATTCCTTTTTTACTGCATCCCTCGCTCCATCACAGTAACGAATTAACACAGAAATTGCGTCGCTGTGAAATACCATGGGTCCTATGACTTCTCCTTCTAAATCGTGTAACGTTTCTATGGAAACGACAGGATTTCCTTTTGGGATACTACTGTCATCTTTCCGATGGACTATGCCGTCTTTACTGCATTCCTCGCTCCCGCACATTGACGAATTAGCACAGAAATTGCGTCACTATGAAATACTATGGGTTCCATCACATCTCCTTCTAAATATAGTAACGTTTCTATGGAAACGACACGATTTTCTTTTGGTATACGAATATCTCCTTTCCGATGCACTATTCCTCCTTTACTGCATACCTCGCAGCCACACATCGACAAATTAACACAGAAATAGCGTTGCTATAAATACTATGGGTTCTATGACTTATCTATCTAAATCGAGTAACATTTCAATCGAAACGACAGGACTTTCTATTTGGATACGGGTATCTCCTTTCCGATGCGCTTTTTCTTCTTTAATGCATCCCTCGCTCCATCACTTTGACGTATTAACACAGAAATTGCGTCGCTATGAAATACAATGCGTTCTATGACTTCTCCTTCAAAATGGAGTATCGTTTCTATGGAAACAACAGGATTTTCTTTTGGGATACGACTATCTCCTTTCCGATGCACTATTCCTTCTTTACAGCAATCCTCGCTCCCTCACATTGACGAATTAACACAGAAATTGCGTCGTGATGAAATACTATGGGTTCTATGACATCTCCATCCAACTCGAGTAAGGTTTCTATGGAAGAGACAGGATTTTCTTTTGGGATACCACTATATCCTTTCCGATGTAATATTCCTCCTATACTGCATCCCACGCTCCCTCACACTGACGAATTAACACAGAAATTGCGTCGCTATGAAATCCTATGGGTTCTATGATTTCTCCTTCTAAATCGAGTAACGTTTCTATGGAAACGACAGTATTTTCGTTTGGGATACGAGTATCTCCTTTCGATTCTCTATTCCTTTTTACTGCATGCCTCGATCCCTCACTTTGACGAATTCACACAGTACTTGCGTCGCTATGAAATACTATGAGTTCTATGACTTCTCCTTCTAAAACGAGTAACGTTTCTATGGAAACTGCAGGATTTTCTTTTGGGTTACGACTATCTCCTTTCCGATGCGCTATTCCTATTTTACTGCATCCCTCGCTCCCTCACATTGACGAATACTACAGAAATTGCGACGCTATGATATACAAAGGGTTCTATAACTTCTCCTTCCAAATTGAGTAACGTTTCTATTGAAACGACAGGATTTTCTTTTGCGATACGAGTATCTCCCTTCCGATGCACTGTTCCTTCTTTACTGCATCCCTCGCTCCCTAACACCGGCTAATTAACATAGAAATTGCGTCGCTGGGTAATACTATGGGTTCTATGACTTCTCCTTATAAATCGAGTAACTTTTCTATGGAAACGACAGGATTTTCTTTTGGGATACGAATATCTCTTTTCCGATGCACTATTCCTCCTTTACTGCATCCCTCGCAGCCACACATCGACAAAATAACACAGATATAGCGTTGCTATGAATACTATGGGTTCTGTGATTTCTCCACCTAAATCGAGTATCGTTTCTATGGAAACGAAACGATTTTCTTTTGGGATACTACTATCTTCTTTTCGATGCACTATGCCGTCTTTACTGCATCCCTCGCTCCCGCACATTAACGAATTAACACAGAATTTGCGTCGCTATGATATACTGTGGGTTCTATCACATCTCCTTCTAAGACTAGTAACGATTCTATGGAAACAACTGGATTTTCTTTTGGGATACGAATATCTCCTTTCCGATGCACTATTCCTCCTTTACTGCATACCTCGCAGCCACACATCGACAAATTAACACAGATATAGCGTTGCTATGAATACTATGGGTTCAATGACTTCTCCATCTAAATCGAGTACCATTTCAATCGAAACGACAGGACTTTCTTTTTGGATACGGGTATCTCCTTTCCGATGCGCTTTTCTTCTTTAATGCATCCCTCGCTCCATCACTTTGACGTATTAACACAGAAATTGCGTCGCTATGAAATACTATGTGTTCTATGAGTTCTCCTTCTACATCGAGTAACGTTTCTATGGAAAAGACAGGATTTTCTTTTAAGATACCACTATCTCCTTTCCGATGGAATATTCCTCCTTTACTGCATCCCACGCTCCCTCACATTGACGAATTAACACAGAAATGGCGTCGCTATGAAATACTATGCGATCTATGACTTCTCCTTCTATATAGAGCAATTTTTGTATGGAAACGATATGATTTTCATTTGGGATACGAGTATCTCCTTTCCGATGCACTATTCCTTCTTTACTGCATCCTTGGCTCCCTCACATTGACGAATGGATACAGAAATTGCGTCGATATCAAATACTATGGATTCTATGACTTCTCCTTCTAAATCGAGCAACGTTTCTATGGAAACGACTGGATATTCTTTTGGGATAAGACTATCTCCTTTCCGATGCACTATTCCTTCTTTACTGCATTCTTCGCTCCCTCAAATTGACGAATAAACACAGAAATTGCGTCGCTATGAAATACTATGGGTTCTATCACAACTCCTTCTAAATCGAGTAACGTTTCTATGGAAACAAAAGGATTTTCTTTTGAGATACGAGTATCTACTTTCCGATGCACTGTTCCTTCTTTACTCCATCCCTCGCTCCCTAACACCGGCAATATAACACAGAAATTGAGTAGCGATGAAATACTGTGGGTTCTACGACTTCTCCTTCTAAATCGAGTAACGTTTCTATGGAAACGACAGGATTTTCTTTTGAGATACGACTATGTTCGTTCCGATGCACTATTCCTTTTTCACTGCATCCCTCTCTCCCTCACATCGACAAGTTAACACAGAAATTTCGTCGCTATGAAATACTACAGGTATTCTCCTTCTAAATCGAGTAACGTTTCTATTGAAACGACACGATTTTCTTTTGGGATAAGTGTATCTGCTTTCCGATGCACTATTGCTTGTTTACTGCATCCCTCGCACCATCATTTTGGGGAATTATCTCAGAAAGTTCGTCGCTATGAAATACTATGGGTTCTATGACCTCTCCTTCTAAATCGAGTAACGTTTCTATGGAAACGACAGGATTTTCTTTTGGGATACGAGTATCTACATTCCGATGCAGTATTCCTCCTTTACTGCATCCCTCGCTCCATCACAGTAACGAATTAACACAGAAATTGCATCGCTGTGAAATACCATGGGTCCTATGACTTCTCTTTCTAAATCGTGTAACGTCTCTATGGAAACGACAGGATTTTCT
>NW_025728220.1:0-43660 GCF_021461385.2 Schistocerca piceifrons | reverse complement strand
TTGTTCTATGACATCTCCTTCGAAATCAAGTAACGTTTCTATGGAAACGACAGGATTTTCTTTTGGGATACGAGTATCTCCTTTCCGATGCACTATCCCATCCTTACTGCATCCCTCGCTCAATCACATTGACGAATTAACACAGAAAATGTCGGTATGATATACTATGGGTTCTATGACTTCCCCTTCTAAATCGAGTAACGTTTCTATTGAAACTACATTATTTCCTTTTGGGATACGAGTATTTCCTCTCCGATGCACTATTCCTTCTTTACTGCATTCCTCGCTCCTTCACATTGACGAATTAAGACAGAAATTGCGTGGCTATGAAATACTATGGGTTCTATGATTTCTCCTTCTAAATCGAGTAACGTTTCTATGGACACGACAGGATTTTCTTTTGGTATACGAGTATGTCCTTTCCGATGACTATTCCTTCTGTACTGCTTCCCTCGCTCCCTCACATTGACGAATTAACACAGAAATTGCGATGCTAAGAAATACTATGGCTTCTATGACTTCTCCTTCTAAATCGAGTAACTTTTCTATGGAAACGACAGGATCTTCTTTTGGGATACGGGTATCTCCTTTCCGTTGCACTATTCCTTCTTTACTGCATCCCTCGTTCCCTCACATGGACGAATAAGCACAGAAATTGCGTCGCTATAAAATACCATGGGTTCTATGACATCTCCTTCTAAATCGAGTAACGTTTCTATGGAAGCAACAGGATTCTCTATTGGGATACGACTATCTCCTTTCCGATGCACTATTCCTTGTGTACTGATTCCCTCACTCCCTTACATTGACGAATTAACACAGAAATTAGGTCGCTATGATATACCATAGGTTCTATGACTTCTCCTTCTAAGTCTAGTAACGTTTCTATGGAAACGACAGGATTTTCTTTTGGGATACGAGTATTTCCCCTCCGACGCACTATTCCTTCTTTACTGCATCCCTCACTCCCTGACATTGACGAATTCACACAGAAATTGCGTCGCTATAACATACTATGGGTTCTATGACTTCTCCTTCTAAATCGAGTTACGTTTCTATGGAAACGACAGGATTTTCTCTTGGGTTGCGAGGATCTCCTTTCCGATGCACTATTACCTCTTTGCTGCATCCCTCGCTCCCTCACATTGGCGAATTAACACAGAAATTGCGTTGCTGTGAAATACTATGGGCTCTATTACTTCTCCTTCTAAATCGAGTAACGTTTCTATGGAAACGTCTGGATTTTCGTTCGGGATACGAGTTTCTCCTTTCCGATGCACTGTTCCTTATTTACTGCATCCCTCGCACCCTCACATTGACGAATTAACACAGAGATTTGGTCGCCATGGAATACTATGGGTTCTATGACTTCTCCTACTAAATCGAGTAACGTTTCTATTGAAACGACAGGATTTCCTTTTGGGATACGAGTATCTCCTTTCCGATGCACTATTACCTCTTTACTGCATCCCTCGCTCGATCACATTGACGAATACGCACAGAAATTGCGTCGCTATCAAATACTTTTGGTTCTATGACTTCTCCTTCTTAATCAAGTAACGTATCTATGGAAGCAAAAGGATTTTCTTTTGGGATACGAGTATCCATTTCCGATGCTCAATTGCTTCTTTACTGCATTCCTCGCTCCCTCACATTGACGAATTAAAACAGAAATTGGGTGGCTAAGAAATATTATGCATTCTATTACCTCTCCTTCTAAATCGAGTAACCTTTCTATGGATACGACAGGATTTTCTTTTGGGATACGAGTATCTCCTTTCCGATGCACTATTACCTCTTTACTGCATTCCTCGCTCCCTCACATTGATGAATTATCACAGAAATTGCGTCGCTATGAAATACTATGGGTTCTATGACTTCTCCTTCTAATCGAGTAACGTTTCTATGGAAACGACAGGATTTTGTTTTGGGATACGAGTATCTCCTTTCCGATGCACTATTCCTTATTTACTGCATCCATCGCTCCCTCACAATGACGAATAAGCACAGAAATTGCGTCGCAATGAAATACTATGGGTTCTATGACTTCTCCTTCTAAATCGAGTAACGTTTCTATGGAAACGACAGAATTTTCTTTTGGGATACGAGTATCACTTTTCCGATGCACTATTCCCTCTTTACTGCATCCCTCGCTCTCTCACATTTACGTTTTAACACAGAAATTGCGTCGCCATGAAGTACTATGGTCTCTATGGCTTCTCCATCTAAATCGAGTAACGTTTCTAAGGAAACGACAGGATTTTCTTTTGGGATACGAGTATCTCCTTTCCGATGCAGTATTCCTTCTTTACTTCATCCCTCGCTCCCTCACATTGACGAATTAACACAGAAATGGCGTCGCTATGAAATACTATATGTTCTATGTCTTCTCCTTTTAAATCGATTAACGTTTCTATGGAAACGTCAGGAGTTTCTTTTGGGATACGAGTATCTCCTTCCGATGCACTATTCCTGCTTTACTGCTTACCTCGCTCCCTCACATTGACGAATTAACACAGAAATTGCGTCGCTATGAAATACTACGGGTTCTACGACTTTTCATTCTAAATCTAAAAACTTTTCTATGGAAACGACCGGATTTCCTTTTGGGATACGCGTTTCTCCTTTCCGATGCGCAATTCCTTGTTTACTGCATCCCACGCTCCCTCACCTTGACGAATTATCAATGATATAGCGTCGCTATGTAATACTATGGGTTCTATGACTTCTCCTTCGAATCGAGTAACGTTTCTATGGAAACGACAGGATTTTCTTTTGGTATACGAGTATCTCCTTGCCGATCCACTATTACTTCTGTATTGCATCCCTCGCTCCCTCACATTGACGAATTCACACAGAAATTGCGTCGCTATAACATACTATGGGTTCTATAACTTCTCCTTCTATATCGGGTAACGCTTCTATGGAAGCGGCAGGGTTTCTTTTGGGATACGACTATCACCATTTTGATGCACTATTCCTTCTGTATTGCATCCTTCGCCCCCTCACATTGACGAATTAACACAGATACTGCGTAGCCTTGAAATACTATGCGTTCCATGACTTCTCCTTCTATATCGAGTAACGTTTCTATTGAAACGACAGGATTTTCTTTTGGGATACGAGTATCTCCTTTCCGATGCACTATTACCTCTTTACTGCATTCCTCGCTCCCTCACATTGACGAATTAACACAGAAATTGGGTCGCTATGAAATACTATGGGTCCTATGAGATCTCCTTCTAAATCGAGATACGTTTCCATGGAAACGAAAGGATTTTCTTTTGGGATACGAGTATCTCTTTTCCGATGCACTATTCCTTCTTTACTTCAGCCCTCGCTCCCTCACATTGACGAATAAGCTCAGAAATTGCGTCGCTATGAAATACTATGAGTTCTATGACTTCTCCTTCTAAACCGAGTAACGTTTCTATGGATACGACAGGATATTCATTTGGGATACGACTATCTCCTTTCCGATGCACTATTGGTTCTTTACTGCATCCCTCGCTCGATCACATTGACGAATACGCACAGAAATTGCGTCGCTATCAAATACTTTTGGTTCTATGACTTCTCCTTCTAAATCGAGTAACGTTTCTAAAGAAACAAAAGGATTTTCTTTTGGGACACGAGTATCCCATTTCCGATGCACTATTGCTTCTTTACTGCATTCCTCGCTCCCTCACATTGACGAATTAAGACAGAGATTGGGTGGCTATGAAATACTATGAGTTGTGTTACTTCTCCCTCTAAATCGAGTAACGTTTCTATGGAAACGACAGGATTTTCTTTTGCGATACGAGTACCTCCTTCCAATGCACTATTCCTTCTTTACTACATCCCTTTGCTACCTCACATGGACGAATTAACACGGAAATTGCGTCGTTATGAAATACTATTTGTTCTATGACATCTCCTTCAAAATCGAGTAACGTTTCTATGGAAACGACAGGATTTTCTTTTGGGATACGAGTATCTCCTTTCCGATGCACTATCCCTTCCTTACTGCATCCCTCGCTCAATCACATTGACGAATTAACACAGAAATTGCGTCGCTATGAAATACTATGTGTCCTACGACTTCTCCTTCTATATCGAGTAACGTTTCTATGGAAACGACAGGATTTTCTTTTGGGGTACGAGTACTTCCTTTCCGATGCACTATTCCATCTTTACTGTATTCCTCGCTCTCTCACATTGACGAATTAAGACAGAAATTGCGTGGCTATGAAATACTATGGGCTCTATGACTTCTCCTTCTAAATCGAGTAACATTTCTATGGAAACGACAGGATTTTCTTTTGGCATACGAGTATGTCCTTTTCGATGCACCATTCCTTCTTTACAGCTTCCCTCGCTCCCTCACATTGACGAATTAACACAGACATTGCGTCGCTATGAAATACTACGGGTTCCATGACTTCTCCTTCTAAATCTAGGAACGTTTCTACGGAAACGACCGGATTTTCTTTTGGGATACGAGTATCTAGTTTCCGATGCGCTATTCCTTGTTTACTGCATCGCACGCTCCCTCACCTTGACGAATTATCAATGATATACGGTCGCTATGAAATACTATGGGTTCTATGTCTTCTCCTTCTAATCGAGTAACGTTTCTATGGAAACGACAGGATTATCTTTTGGTATACGAGTATCTCCTTTCCGATGCACTATTCCTTCTTTACTGCATCCCTCGTTCCCTCACATTGACGAATAAGAACAGAAATTGCGTCGCTATGAAATACTATGGGTTCTATGACATCTCCTTCTACATCGAGTAACGTTTCTATGGAAACGACAGGATTTTCATTTGGGATACGACTATCTCCTTTCGGATGCACTATTGGTTCTTTACTGCATCCCTCGCTCAATCACATTGACGAATACGCACAGAAATTGCGTCGCTATGAAATACTATGGGTTCTATGACATCTCCTTCTACATCGGGTAACGTTTCTATGGAAACGACAGGATTTTCTATTTGTAATACGACTATCTCTTTTCCGATGCACTATTCCTTGTGTACTGATTCCCTCACTCCCTCACATTGGCGAATTAAAACAGAAATTGCGACGCTATAAAATACCATGGGTTCTATGACTTCTCCTTCTAAACCGAGTAACGTTTCTATGGAAACGACAGTATATTCATTAGGGATACGACTATCTCCTTTCCGATGCACTATTGGTTCTTTACTGCATCCCTCGCTCGATCACGTTGATGAATACGCACAGAAATTGCGTAGCTATCAAATACTTTCGGTTGTATGACTTCTCCTCCTAAATCAAGTAACGTTTCTATGGAAGCAAAAGGATTTTCTTTTGGGAAACAAGCATCCCATTTCCGATGCACCATTGCTTCTTTACTGCATTCCTCGCTCCCTCACATTGACGAATTAGGACAGAAATTGCGTGGCTATGATATACTATGGGTTCTATTCCTTCTCCTTCTAAATCGAGTAACGTTTCAATGGAAACGACAGGATTTTCTTTTCGGATACGAATATCTCCTTTCCGATGCACTATTCCTTCTGTATTGCATCCCTCGCTCCCTGACATTGGCGAATTCACACAGAAATCGCGTCGCTATAACTTACTATGGATTCTATAACTTCTCTTTCTATATCGGGTAACGCTTCTATGGAAACGACGGGGTTTCTTTTGGGATACGACTATCTCCATTTTGATGCACTATTCCTTCTGTATTGCATCCGTCGCTCCCTCACATTGACGAATTAACACAGATACTGCGTAGCCTTGATATACTATGGGTTCTATGACTTCTCCTTCTAAATCGAGTAATGTTTCTATGGAAACGAAAGGATTTTCTATTGGGATACGAGTATCTCTTTTCCAATGCACTATTCCTTCTTTACTTCATCCCTCTCTCCCTCACATTGACGAATAAGCTCAGAAATTGCGTCGCTATGAAATACTATGGGTTCTATGACATCTCCTTCTAAATCGAGTAACGTTTCTACGGAAATGACAGGATTTTCAATTGGGATACGACTATCTCCTTTCCGATGCACTGTTCCTTCTGTACTGATTCCCTCACTCCCTCACTTTGACGAATTAACACAGATACTTTGTCGCTATGATATACTATGGGTTCAGTGACTTCTCCTTCTAAAACGAGTAACGTTTCAATGGAAACGATCAGGATTTTCTTTTGGGATACGAGTTTTTCCTTTCCAATGCGCTATTCCTTTTTTACTGCATCCCTCGCTCCCTCACATTGACGAATTAACAATCATATAGCGTTGCTATGAAATACTATGGGTTCTAAAACTTCTCCTTCTCAATCGAGTAACGTTTCTATGGAAACGAAAGGATTTTCTTTTGCGATACGAGTATCTCTTTTCCGATGCACTATTCCTTCTTTGCTGCATCCATCGCTCCCTCATAATGACTAATAAGCACAGAAATTGCGTCACAATGAAATACTACGGGTTCTATGACTTCTCCTTCTAAATCGAGTTACGTTTCTATGGAAACGACCGGATTTTCTTTTGGGATACGAGTATCTCCTTTGCGACGCACTATTCCCTCTTTACTGCATCCCTCGCTCTCTCTCATTTACGTTTTAACACAGAAATTGCGTCGCCATGAAGTACTATGGTCTCTATGGCTTCTCCATCTAAATCGAGTAACGTTTCTACGGAAGCGACAGGATTTTCTTTTGGGATACGAGTATCTCCTATCCGATGCAGTATTCCCTCTATACTTCATCCCTCGCTCCCTCACATTGACGAATAAGATAAAAAATTGCATCGCTATGAAATACAATGGGTTCTATGACTATTCCTTCTAAATCGAGTTACGTTTCTATGCAAACGAAAGGATTTTCTTTGGGATACGAGTATGTCTTTTCTGATGCACTATTCCTTCTTATCTGCATCCCTCGTTCCCTCACATTGACGAATTAACACAGAAATTTCGTGGCTATGAAATACTGTGGGTTCTATGACTTCTCCTTCTAAATCGAGTAACATTTCTATGGAAACGACAGGATTTTCTTTAGGTGTAAGAGTATTTCTTTTCGATACACTATTCCCTCTTTACTGCTTCCCTCGCTCCCGCACAATGAGGAATTAAGACAGAAATTGCGTCGCTATGTAATACTACGGGTTCTATGACTCCTCCTTCAAAATCGAGTTACGTTTCAATGGAAACGACAGGATTTTCTATTGGGATACGACAATCTCCTTTCCGATGCACTGTTCCTTCTGTACTGATTCCCTCACTCCCTCACATTGACGAATTAACACAGATATTGTGTCGCTATGATATACTATGGGTTCTGTGACTATTCCTTCTAAATCGAGTTACGTTTCTATGGAAACGAAATGATTTTCTTTGGGATACGAGTATCTCCTTTCCGATGCTCTGTTCCTTCATTACTGCATCCCTCGCTCCCTCACATTGACGAATTAACACAGAGATTGGATCGCTATGAAATACTATGGGTTCAATGTGTTCTCCTTCTAAATCGAGTACCGTTTCAATTGAAACGACAGGATTTTCTTTTGGGGTACGAGTACATCCTTTCCGATGCACTATTCCTTCTTTACTGCATTCCTCGCTCCCTCACATTGACGAATTAACAATGATATAGCGTCGCTATGAAATTCTATGGGTTCTATGACTTCTCCTTCTAATCCAGTAACGTTTCTAAGAAAACGACGGGATTTTCTTTTCGGATACGAGTAGCTCCTTTCCGATGCACTATTCCGTCTTTACTGCTTCCCTCGCTCCCTAGTATTGACGAATTAACACAGAAATACGGTCGCTATGATATACTATGGGTTCTATGACTTCTCTCTCTAATTCGAGTAACGTTTTTATGGAAAGGGCAGGATTTTCTTTTGGTATACGAGTATGTCCTTTCCGATGCACTATTCCGTCTTTACTGCTTCCCTCGCTCCCTAGTATTGACGATTTAACACAGAAATTGCGTCGCTATGAAATACTATGGGTTCTATGACTTCTCCTTCTATATCGAGTAACGTTTCTATGGAAACGACAGGATTTTCTTTTGGGATACAAGTTTCCCCTTTCCGATGCGTTTTTTTTTCTTTACTGCATCCCTCGTTCCCTCACATTGACGAATAAGCACAGAAATTGCGTCGCTATGAAATACTATGTGTTCGATGCCTTCTCCTTTTAAATCGAGTAACGGTTCTATGGAAACGTCAGGAATTTCTTTAGGGATACGAGTACCTCCTTCCGATGCACTATTCCTTCTTTACTGCATCCCTCGCTACCTCACATGGACGACTTAACACAGAAATTGCGTCGCTATGAAATACTATTTGTTGTATGACATCTCCTTCAAAATCAAGTAACGTTTCTCTGGAAACAACAGGATTCTCTTTTAAGATACGAGTATCTCCTTTCCGATGCAATATTCCTTCTTTACTGCATCCCTCTTTCCCTCACATTGACGAATAAGCACAGAAATTACGTCACTATCAAATACAGTAGGTTCTACGACTTCTCCTTCTAAATCGAGTAACGTCTCTATGGATACGACAGGATTTTCATTTGGGATACGACTTTCCCATTCCGATGCACTATTCCTTCTTTACTGCATTCCTCGCTCCCTCATATTGACGAATTAAGACAGAAATTACGTGGCCATGAAGTACTATGGGTTCTGTGACTTCTTCTTCTAATTCGAGTAACGTTTCTATGGAAATGACAGGATTTTCTTTTTGTATACGAGTATGTCTTTTCCGATGCACTATTCCGACTTTACTGCTTCCCTCTCTCCCTAGTATTGACGAAATAACACAGAAATTGCGTCGCTATGAAATACTACGTGTTCTATGACCTCTCTTTGTAAAACTAGTAATGTTTCTATGGAAACGACCAGATTTTCTTTTGGGATACGAGTTCTCCTTTCCGATACGCTATTCCTTGTTTACTGCATCCCTCACTCCCTCACATTGACGAATAACCACAGATATTGCGTCGCTATGAAATACTATGTGTTCTATGACCTCTCCTTCTAATTCGAGTAACGTTCCTATGGAAACGACAGGATTTTCTTTTGGGATACGAGTATATCCTTTCCGATGCACTATTCCTTCTTTACTGCATCCCTCGTTCCCTCACATTGACGAATAAGCACAGAAATTGCGTCGCTATGAAATACTATGAGTTCTATGACTTCTCCTCCTAAATCGAGTAACGTTTCTATGGAAACGACAAGATTTTCTTTTGGGATACGAGGATCCCCTTTTCCGACGCACTATTGATTCCTTACTGAATCCCTTGCTCCCTCACATTGACGAATAACCACAGATATTGCGTCGCTATGATATACTATGGGTTCTATGACTTCTTCTTCTAAATCGAGTCACATTTCTATGGAAACGAGAAGAATTTCTTTTGGTATACGAGCGTCTCCTTTCCAATGCACTATTCCGTCTTTGCTGCATCCCACGCTCCCGCACATTGACGAATTAACACAGAAATTGCGTCGCTATGAAATACTACGTGTTCTATGACTTCTCCTTCTAAATCTAGTAACGTTTCTATGGAAACAACGGGTTTTCTTTTGGGATACGAGTTTCTACTTTCCGATGCGCTATTCCTAGTTTACTGCATCCCTCGCTCCCTCACATTGACGAATTAACAATGATATAGCGTGGCTATGGAATACTATGTGTTCTATTACTTCTCCTTCTAAATCGAGTAACGTTTCTATGGAAACGAAAAGATTTTCTTTAGGGATACGAGTATCTCTTTTCCGATGCACTATTCCTTCTTTACTGCATCCCTCGCTCCCTCACAATGACGAATAAGCACAGAAATTGCGTCGCTATGAAATACTATGGGTTCTATGACTTCTCCCTCTAAATCGAGTAACGTTTCTATGGATACGACAGGATTTTCTTTTGGGATACGAGTATCTCCTTTCCGATGCACTATTCCCTATTTACTGCATCCCTCGCTCTCTCACATTTACGTATTAACACAGAAATTGCGTCGCTATGAAATACTATGGTTTCTATGGCTTCTCCATTTAAATCGAGTAACGTTTCTATGGAAACGACAGGATTTTCTTTTGGGATACGAGTATCTCCTTTCCGATGCAGTATTCCTTCTTTACTTCATCCCTCACTCCCTCACATTGACGAATAAGCTCAGAAATTGCGTCGCTATGTAATACTATGGGTTGTATGACTCCTCCCTCTAAATCGAGTAAAGTTTCTATGGAAACGACAGGATTTTCTATTGGGATACGACTATCTCCTTTCCGATGCACTATTGGTTCTTTACTGCATCCCTCGCTCGATCACATTGACGAATACGCACAGAAATTGAGTCGCTATAAAATACTATTGGTTCAATGACTTCTCCTTCTAAATCAAGTAACGTTACTATGAAAACGAAAGGATTTTCTTTTGGGATACGAGTAGTCCCTTTCCGATGCACTAATGCTTCTTTACTGCACCCCTCGCTCCCTCACATTGACGATTTAACACAGAAATGGCGTCGCTATGAAATACTATGTGTTCGATGTCTTCTCCTTTTAAGCCGAGTAACGTTTCTATGGAAACGTCAGGAATTTCTTTAGTCATACGAGTACCTCCTTCCGATGCACTATTCCTTCTTTACTGCATCCTTCGCTAACTCACATGGACGAATTAACACACAAATTGCGTCGCTATGAAATACTATTCGTTCTATGACATCTCCTTCAAAATCAAGTAACGTTTCTATGGAAACGACAAGATTTTCTTTTGGGATACGAGTATCTCGTTTCGGATGCACTATTCCTGCTTTACTGCATTCCTCGCTCCCCCATATTGACGAATTAAGACACAAATTGCGTGGCTATGAAGTACTATGGGTTCTATGACTTCTCCTTGTAATTCGAATAACGTTTCTATGGAAATGACAGGATTTTCTTTTGGTATACGAGTTTCTCCTTTCCGATGCGCTATTCCTTCTTATCTGCATCCCTCGCTCCCTCACATTGATGGATTAACAATGATAGATCGTCGCTATGAAATGATATGGGTTCTATGACTTCTCCTTCTAATCGAGTAACGTTTCTATGGAAACAACAGGATCTTCTTTTGGGATACGAGTTTCTCCTTTCCGATGCACTACTCTTTCTTTACTGCATCCCTCGTTCCCTCACATTGACGTATAAGCACAGAAATTGCGTCGCTATGAAATGCTATGTGTCCTATGACTTCTCCTTCTAAATCGAGTAACGTTTCAATGGAAACGTCAAGATTTTCGTTTAGGATACGAGTATCTCCATTCCGATGCACTGTTCCTTCTTTACTGCATCCCTCGCTCCCTCACATTGGCGAATTAACACAGAAATTGCGTCGCTATGAAATACTATGGTTTCTATGACTTCTCCTTCTAAATCGAGTAACGTTTCTATTGAAACGACTGGATTTTCTTTTGGGGTACGAGTATTTCCTTTCCGATGCACTATTCCTTCTTTGCTGTATTCCTCGCTCCCTCATGTTGACGAATTAAGACACAAATTGCGTGGCTATGAGGTACTATGGGTTCTATGACTTCTCCTTCTAATTCGAGTAACGTTTCGATGGAAACGAAGGGATTTTCTTTTGTATACGAGTATGTCTTTTCCGATGCACTATTCCGTCTTTACTGCTTCCCTCGCTCCCTAGTATTGACGAATTAACACAGAAATTGCGTCGCTATGAATTACTACGTGTTCTATGACCTCTCCTTCTAAATCTAGTAACGTCTCTATGGAAACGACCGGATTTTCTTTTGGGATCCGAGTTCTCCTTTCCGATGCGCAAATCCGTGTTTACTGCATCCCTCGCTCCCTCACATTGACGAATTAACAATGATATAGCGTCGCTATGAAATACTATGGGTTTTATGACTTCTCTTTCTAATCGAGTAACGTTTCTATGGAATCGACAGGAATTTCTTTTGGAATACGAGTATCTCCTTTCCGATGCACAATTCCTTCTTTACTGCATCCCTCGTTCCCTCACATTGACGAATAAGCACAGATATTCAATCGCTATGAAATACTATGTGTTCTATGACTTCTCCTTCTAATTCGAATAACGTTCCTATGGAAACGACAGGATTTTCGTTTGGGATACGAGAATATCCTTTCCGATGCACTATTCCTTCTTTACTGCATCCCTCGTTCCCTCACATTGACGAATAAGCCATAAAATTGCGTCGCTATGAAATATTATTGGTTCTATGACTTTTGCTTCTAAATCGAGTAACGTTGCTATGGAAACGATAAGATATTCTTTTAGGATACGAGTTTCTCCTTTCCGATGCACTATAACTTCTTTACTGCATCCCTCGCACCCTCACAATGACAAATTAACACAGAAATTGCGTCGTTATGAAATAATATTGGTTCTATGACATCTCCTTCTGAATCGAGTAACGTTTCTATGAAATCGACAGGATTTTCTTTAGGGATACGAGGATCTCCTTTTCGATGCACTATTCCTTCTTTACTGCATCCCTCGCTCCCTCAGATTGACGAAGTAAGACAGAAATTGCGTGGCTATGAAATACTATGGGTTCTATGACTTCTCCTTCTAAATCGAGTAACATTTCTATGGAAACGACAGGATTCTCTTTTGGTATACGAGTATGTCCTTTTCGATGCACTATTCCTCCTTTACTGCTTCCATCGCTTCCTCACATTGACGAATTAACACAGAATTTGCGTCGCTATGAAATACTATGGGTTCTATGACTTCCCCTTCTATTCGAGTAACGTTTCAGTGGAAATGGCAGAATTTTCTTTTGGGATACGAGTATCTCCTTTCCGATGCACTTTTCCTTCTTTACTGCATCCCTCGTTCCCTCACATTGACGAATTAGCACAGAAATTGCGTCGCTATGAAATACTATTGGTTCTATGACTTCTCCTTCTAAATCGAGTAACGTTTCTATGGAAACGAGAACATTTTCTTTTGGGATACGAGGATCTTCTTTCCGATGCACTATTGGTTCTTTACTGCATCCCTCGCTCCCTCACTCACAGTGACGTATTAACAATGATATTGCGTCGCTATGAGATACTGTGGATTCTATGACTTCTCCTTCTAATCGAGTAACGTTTCTATGGAAACGACAAGATTTTCTTTTGTGATACGAGTATCTCCTTTCCGATGCACTATTCCCTCCTTACTTCAAAACTCGCTCCCTCACATTGACAAGTTAACACGGATATTGTGTCGCTATGAAATACAATGGGCCCTATAACTCCTCCTTCTAAATCGACTAACGTTTCTATTGAAACGACAGGTTTTTCTTTTGGGATACGAGTATCTCCTTTCCGATGCACTATTCCCTCTTCACTGCATTCCTCGCTCCTTGATATTGACGAATTAAGGCAGAAATTGCGTGGCTATGAAGTACTATGTGTTCTATGACTTCTCCTTCCAATTCGAGTAACGTTTCTATGGAAACGACAGGATTTTCTTTTGGAATACGAGTATGTCTATTCCGATGCACTATTCCATCTTTACTACTTCCCTCGCTCCCTAATATTGACGAATTAATACAGAAATTGCGTCGCTATAAAATACTATGGGTTCTATGACTTCTCCTTCTATATGGAGTAACGTTTCTATGGGAACGACAGGATTTTCTTTTGGGATACAATTTTCCCCTTTCCGATGCGCTATTCCTCCTTTACTGCATTCGTCGCTCCCTCACATTGACGAATTAAAAATGATATTGCGTCGCTATGAAGTACTATGGGTTCTATGACTTCTCCTTCTAAATCGAGTAACGTTTCTATTGAAACGACAGGATTTTCTATTGGGATACGAGTACCTCCTTTCCGATGCACTATTCCCTCTTTACTGCACTCCTCGCTCCCTCACATTGACGGAGTAAGACAGAAATTGCGTGGCTATGAAGTACTATGTGTTCTACGACTTCTCCTTCTAATTCGAATTACATTCCTATGGAAACGACAGGATTTTCTTTTGGTATACGAGTATGTCCTTATCGATGCACTATTCATTCTTTACTGCTTCCACCGCTTCCTCACATTGACGAATTAACACAGAATTTGCTTCGCTATGAAATACTATGGGTTCCATGACTTCCCCTTCTAAACGAGTAACGTTTCTGTGGAAACGACAAGATTATCTTTTGGGATACGAGTATCTCCTTTCTGTTGCACTATTCCTTCTTTACTGCATTTCTCGTTCCCTCACATTGACGAATAAGCACAGAAATTGGGTCGCTATGAAATACTATTGGTTCCATGACTTCTCCTTCTAAATCGAGTAACGTTTCTATGGAAACGACAAGATTTTCGTTTGGGATACAAGTTTCTCCTTTCCGATGCGCTATTCCTTCTTTACTCCATCCCTCGCTTCCACACATTGACGGATTAACAATGATATATCGTCGCTATGAAATAATATGGGTTCTATGGCTTCTCCCTCTAAAACGAGTAACGTTTCTATGGAAACGACAGGATTTTCTTTTAGGATACGTGTATCACCTTTGCGATGCACTATTCTCTCTTTACTGCATCCCTCGCTCTCTCACATTTACGTATTGACACAGAAATTGCGTCGCTATGAAATACTATGGTTTCTATGGCTTCTCCATCTAAATCGAGTAACGTTTCTATGGGAACGACAGGATTTTCTTTTGGGATACGAGTATCTCCTTTCCGATGCAGTATTCCTTCTTTACTTCATCCCTCACTCCCTCACAATTACGAATAAGCTCAGAAATTGCGTCGCTATGTAATACTATGGGTTCTATGACTCTTCCCTCTAAATCGAGTAAAGTTTCTATCGAAACGACAGGATTTTCTATTGGGATACGACTGTCTCCATTCAGATGCACTATTGCTTCTTTACTGCATCCCTCGCTCGATCACATTGACGAATACGCACAGAAATTGCGTCGCTATCAAATACTATTGGTTCAATGACTTCTCCTTCTAAATCGAGTAACATTTCTATGGAAACGACAGGATTTTCTTTTGTGATACGAGTACCTCCTTTCCGATGCACTATTCCCTCTTTACTGCATTCCTCGGTCCCTCACATTGACGAAGTAAGACAGAAATTGCGTGGCTATGGAATACTATGGGTTCTATGACTTCTCCTTCTAATCGAGTAACGTTTCTATGGAAACGACAGGATTTTCTATTGGGATCCGAGTATCACCTTTCCGATGCACTATTCCTTCTTTACTGCATCCCTCGTCCCCTCACATTGACGAATAAGCACAGAAATTGCGTCGCTCTGAAATACTATGCATTCTATGACTTCTCCTTCCAAATCGAATAACGTTTCTTTGAAAACGACAGGATTTTCTTTTGGGATACGAGGATCTCCTTTCCGATTCACTATTACTTCTTTACTTCATCCCTCTCTCCCTCAAATTGACAAATAGGCACATAAATTGCGTCGCTATCGATTACTATAGGTTCAACGACTAATCCTTCTAAATCAAGTAACGTTTCTATGAAAACGGTAGGATTTTCTTTTGGATACGAGTATCTCCTTTCCGATAAACTATTGGTTCTTTTCTGCATCCCTCTCTCCCTCCGATTGACGAATAAGCATAGAAATTGCGTCGCTATTAAAGACTATAGGTCCTACGACTTGTCTTTCTAAATCAAATAACGATTCTATGGAAACGGTGGGATTTTTTTTTGGGATACGAGTTACTCCTTTCCGATGCACTATTCCGTCTTTACTGCATCCCTCGCTCCCTCACATTGACGAATAACCACAGAAATTGCGTCGCTATGATATACTATGGGTTCTATGACTCCTTCTACTATATAGAGTTTTTTAAAGTTTCTATGGATACGAAAGGATTATCTTTTGGGATACAACATCTCCTTTCCGATGCACTATTCCATCTTTATTGCATTCCTCGCTGCCTCATATCGACGAATTAAGACAGAAATTGCGTGGCTATGAAGTACTATGGGTTCAATGACTTCTCCTTCCAATTCGAGTAACGTTTCTATGGAAACGACAGAATTTTCTTTTGGAATACGAGTATGCCTATTCCGATGCACTATTCCATCTTTACCGCTTCCCTCGCTCCTTAGTATTGACGAATTAACACAGAAATTGCGTCGCTATGAAATACTATGGGTTCTATGACTTCTCCTTCTATATGTAGTAACGTTTCTATGGGAACGACAGAATTATTTTCTTGGATACAAGTTTCCCCTTTCCGATGCGCTATTCCTCCTTTACTGCATTCGTCGCTCCCTCACATTGACGAATTAACAATGATATTGCGTCGCTATGAAGTACTATGGGTTCTATGACTTCTCCTTGTAAATCGAGTAACGTTTCTATTGAAACGACAGGATTTTCTATTGGGATACGAGTACCTCCTTTCCGATGCACTATTCCCTCTTTACTGCATTCCTCGCACCCTCACATTGACGAAGTAAGACAGAAATTGCGTCGCTATGAAATACTATGGATTCTATGACTTCTCCTTCCAAATCGAATAACGTTTCTACGAAAACGACAGGATTTTCTTTTGGGATACGAGTATCTCCTTTCCGATGCACTATTACTTCTTTACTTCATCCCTCTCTCCCTCAAATGGACGAATAGGCACATAAATTGCGTCGCTATCAAATACTATAGGTTCTACGACTAATCCTTCTAAATCAAGTAACGTTTCAATGAATACGGTAGGATTTTCTTTTGGGATACGAGTATCTCCTTTCCGATGCACTATTCCTTCTTTACTGCATCCCTCGCTCCCTCACATTGACGAATTAACACAGAAATGGCGTCGCTATGAAAAACTATGTGTTCTATGTCTTCTCCTTCTAAACCGAGTAACGTTTCTATGGAAACGACAGGATTTTCTTTTGGGATACGACTGTCTCCTTTCCGATGCACTATTGGTTCTTTACTGCATCCGTCGCTCCCTCACTCCCAATGACGTATTAACAATGATATTGCGTCGCTATGAAATACTGTGGATTCTATGACTTCTCCTTCTAATCGAGTAACGTTTCTATGGAAACGACAGGATTTTCTTTTGTGATACGAGTATCTCCTTTCCGATGCACTATTCCCTCCTTACTTCAACCCTCGCTCACTCACATTTACGAGTTAACACAGATATTGTGACGCTATGAAATACAATGGGCTCTATGACTCCTCCTTCTAAATCGAGTAACGTTTCTATTGAAACGACAGGTTTTTGTTTTGGGATACGAGTATCTCCTTTCCGATGCACTATTCCCTGATTACTGCATTCCTCGTTGCCTCATATTGAGGAATTAAGACAGAAATTGCGTTGCTATGAAGTACTATGGGTTCTATGACTTCCCCTTCTAATTCGAGTAACGGTTCTATGGAAACGACAGGATATTCTTTTGGTATACGATTATGTCCATTCCGATGCACTATTCCTTCCTTACTGCTTCTCTCGCTCCATCACACTGACGAATTAACACAGAAATGGCGTCGCTATGAAATACTATTGGTTCTATGACTTCTCCTTGTAAATCGAGTAACGTTTCTATTGAAACGACAGGATTGTCTTTTGGGAAACGAGTACCTCTTTTCCGATGCACTATTCCTTCTTTACTGCATTCCTCGCTCCCTCACATTGACGAATAAGCACAGAAATTGCGTCGCTATTAAATACAATGGGTTCTATGACTTCTCCTTCTAAATCGAGTAACGTTTCTTTTTAAACGAGAGGATTTTCTATTGGGATACGAGTATCTCCTTTCCGATGCACTATTCCTTCTTTACTGAATCCCTCGCTCCCTCACACTGACAAATTAACACAGAAATTGCGTCGCTATGAAAAACTATCGGTTCTATGACATCTCCTTCTAAATCGAGTAACGTTTCTATGAAAACGACAGGATTTCCTTTGGGGATACGAGTGTCTCCATTCCGATGCACTATTCGCTCTTAACTGCATCCCTCGCTCCCTCACATTGACGTATTAACACAGAAATAGCGTCGCTATGAAATGCTATGTGTTCTATGGCATCTCCTTCTAAATCGAGTAACGTTTCTAGGGAAACGAGAGGATTTTCTTTTGGATACGAGTAACTCCTTTCCGTTGCACGATTCCTTCTTTACCGCATCCCTCGCTCCCGCACATTGACGAATTAACACAGAATTTGCGTCGCTATGAAATACTATGGGTTCTATTGCATCTCCTTCTAAATCGAGTAACGTTTCTATGCAAACGACAGGATTTTCTTTTAGGTTACGGCTATCTCCTTTCCGATGCACTATTGGTTCTTTTCTGCATCCCTCTCTCCCTCCCATTGACGAATAAGCATAGAGTCGCTATCAAATACTGTAGGTGCTACGACTTGTCTTTCTAAATCAAGTAACGTTTCTATGGAAACGGTGGGATTTTCTTTTGGGATACGAGTATCTCCTTTCCGATGCACTATTCCGTCTTTACTGCAACCCTTGCTCCCTCACATTGACGAATTAACGCAGAGATTGTGTCGCTATGAAATACTATGGGGTCTATGCCTTCTCCTTCTAAATCGAGTAACTTATCTATTGAAACGACAAGACTTTCTTTTGGGATACGAGTATCTCCTTTCCGATGCACTATTCCTTCTTTACTGCATTCCTCGCTCCCTCACATTGGCCAATTACGACAGATATTGCGTGGCTATGAAATGCCATGGGTTCTATGACTTCTCTTTCTATAGCGAGTAACGTTTCTATGGAAACGACAAAATTTTTTTTTTGGTATACGAGTATGTCCTTTCCGATGCACTACTCCTTCTTTACTACATTCCCCGCTCCCTCACATTGACGAATTAACACAGAAATTGAGTCGCCATGAAATACTATGGGTTCTATGACATCTGCTTCTGAATCTAGTTACGTTTCTATGGAAACGACAGGATTTTCTTTGGGAAACGAGTATCTCCTTTCCGATGCACTATTCTTTCAATACTGCATCCCTCGCTCCCTCACATTGACGAATTAACACAGAAATTGCGTTGCTATGAAATACTATGGGTTCAATGACTTCTCCTTCTAAATCGAGTACAGTTTCTATGGAAAACACAGGATTTTCTTTTGGGATACGAGTATCACCTTTCCGATGCACTATTCCCTCTTTACTGCGTCCATCGCTCCTTCACATTGACAAATTAACACAGAAATTACGTCGCTATTAAGAATTATTGGTTCCATGACTTCTCCTTCTAAATCGAGTAACGTTTCTTAGGAGGCGACAGGCTTTTCTTTTGGGATACGAGTATCTCCTTTCCGATGCACTATTCCTCCTTTACTGCATCCCTCGCTACCTCACATTGACGAATTAACACAGAAATTGCGTCGCCATGAAATACTACGGGTTCTATGGCTTCTCCTTCTAAATCGAGTAACGTTTCTATGCAAACGACAGGAATTTCTTTTGCGATACGAGTATCACCTTTCCGATGCTCTCATCGCTCTTCACAGCATCCTTCGCTCCCTCACATTGACGAATTAACACAGTAATTGCGTCGCTATGAAATACTATGCGATCTATGACGTCTCCTTCTAAATCGAGTAACGTTTCCATGGAAACAACACGATTTTCTTTTGGCATACGAGGATCTCCTTTCCGATGCACTATTCCGTTTTTACTGCGTCCCTCGCTCCCTCACATTGACAAATTAATACAGAAATTGCGTCGCTATGAAATACTATTGGTTCTATGACATCTCCTTCAAAATCGAGTAACGTTTCTATGTTAACTACAGGATTTTCTTTTGGGATACGAGTATCTCCTTTCCGATGCACTATTCCTTCTTTACTGCATCCCTCACTCCCTCACATTGACCAATTAACACAGAAATTGCGTCGCTATGAAATACTATGGGTTCTATGACTTCTCCTTCAAAATCGAGTAACGTTTCTATGGAAACGACAGGATTTTCTTTTGGTATACGGGTATCTCCTTTCCGATATACTATTCCTTCTTTACTGCATCCCTCGCTCCCTCACATTGACCAATTGACACAGAAATTGCGTCGCTATGAAATACTATGGGTTCTATGACTTCTCCTTCAAAATCGAGTAACGTTTCTATGGAAACGACAGGATTTTCATTTGGGATAAGAGTATCTCCCTTCCGATGCACTATTCCTTCTTTACGGCATCCCTCGCTCCCTCACTTTGACGAATTAACACAGAAATTGCGACGCTATGAAAAACTATGGGTTATATGACTTCTCCTTCTAAACTGAGTAACGTTTCTAATGAAACGACAGGATTTTCTTTTGGGATACGAGTATCTCCTTTCCGATGCACTATTCCTTCCTTACTGCATCCCTCTGTGACTCACATTGACGAATTAACACATTGCGTGGCTATGAAATACTATGTTTTCTATGACTTCTCCTTCTAAATCGGGTAACGTTCTTCTGTTAACGGCAGATTTTCCTTTGGTATACCAGTATCTCCTTTCCGATGCACTATTCCTTCTTTACTGCCTCCCTCGCTCCCTCACATTGACGAATAAGCACAGAGATTCCGTCCCTATGAAAAACTATGTGTTCTATGACTTCTTATTTCTAAATCGCGTAACGTTTAAATGGAAACGAGAGGATTTTCTTTTGGTATACGAGTATCTCCTTTCCGATGCACTATTCCTTCTTTACTGCATCCCTCGTTCCCTCACATTGGCGAATTAACAATGAAATAGCGTCGCTATGTAATACTATGGGTTCTATGTCTTCTTCTTCTAAATCGAGTAAAGTTTCTATGAAAACGACAGGATTTTCTTTTGGGATACGAGTATCTCCTTTCCGATGCACCATTCCATCCTTACTGCATCCCTCACTCTCTCACATTGACGAATTAACACAGAAATTGCGTGGCTATGAAATACTATATGTTCTATGACTTCTCCTTCTAAATCGAGTAACGTTTCTCTGTTAACGGCAGATTTTCATTTGGTATACCAGTATCTCCTTTCCCTTGCACTATTCCTTCTTTACTGAACACCCTCGCTCCATCACATTGACGAATGAGCACAGAGATTCCGTCTCTATGATCTACTATGGGTTCTATGACTTCTCCTTCTAAATCTAGTTACGTTTCTATGGAAACGACAGGATTTTCTATTGGTATACGAGTATCTCCGTTCCGATGCACTATTCCTTCTTTACCGCATTCCTCGCTCCCTCACATTGACCAAGTAACACAGAAATTGCGTTGCTATGAATTACTATGGGTTCTATGACATCTCCTTCTAAATCGAGTAATGTTTCTACGGAAAAGACAGGATTTTCTTTTGGGATACGAGTATCTCCTTTCCGATGCACTATTCCTTCCTTACTGCATCCCTCGCTCCCTCACATTGACGAATTATCACAGACATTGCGTGGCTATAAAATACTATGTTTTCTATGACTTCTCCTTGTAAATCGAGTAACGTTTCTATGTTAACGGCACATTTTCCTATGGTATGCCAGTATCTCCTTTCCGATGCACTATACCTTCTTTACTGCATCCCTCGCTCTCTCACATTGACGAATGAGCACAGAGATTCCGTCTCTATGAAATACTATCGGTTCTATGACATCTCCTTCTAAATCTAGTTACGTGTCTATGGAAACGACAGGATTTTCTTTTGGGATCCCAGTTTCTCCTCTCCGGTGCACTATCCTGTCTTTACTGCATGCCTCGCTCCCTGACAATGACGTGGTAACACAGAAATTGCGTCGCTATGAAATACTATGGGTTCTATGGCTTCTCCTACTATATCGAGTAACGTTTCTATGGAAACGAACCGATTTTCCTTTGGGATACGAGTTTCTCCTTTTCAATGCGCTATTCCTTATTTTCTGCATTCCTGGCTCCGTCATATTGACGAATTAAGACAGAAATTGAATGGCTATGAAAAACTATGGGTTCTATGACTTCTCCTTCTAATTCGAGTAACGTTTCTATGGAAACGAATGTATTTTCTTTTGGTATACGAATTTGTTCTTTCCGATGCACTATTCCTTCTTTACTGCATCCCTCCCTCCCTCACATTGACCAATTAACACAGAAATTGCGTCGATATGAATTACTATGGATTCTATGACTTCTACTTCTAATCGAGTAACGTTTCTATGGAATCGACAGGAATTTCTTTTGGGATACGAGTATCTCCTTTGCGATGCACCATTCCTTCTTTACTGCATCCCTCGTTCCCTCACATTGACGAATAAGCACAGAAATTGCCTGGCTATGAAATACTGTGTGTTCTATGCCATCTCCTTCTAAATCCAGTAACGTTTCTATGGAAACGACAGATTTTCTTTTGGGATTCCAGTATCTCCTTTCCGATGCACTATTCCTTCTTTACTGCATCCCTCACTCCCTCACATTGACGACTAAGCAAAAAGATTGCGTCGCTATGAAGTACAAGGGTTCTATGACTTCTCCTTCTGAATATAGTTACGTTTCTATGGAAACGACAGGATTTTCTTTGGGAAACGAGTATCTCCTTTCCGATGCACTATTCTTTCAATACTGCATCCCTCGCTCCCTCACATTGACGAATTAACACAGAAATTGCGTTGCTATGAAATACTATGGGTTCAATGACTTCTCCTTCTAAATCGATTAACGTTTCTATGGAAACCACAGGATTTTCTTTTGGGATACGAGTGTCACCTTTCCGATGCACTATTCCTTCATTACTGCATCCCTCGCTCCCTCACATTGACAAATTAACACTGAAATTACGTCGCTATTAAAAACTATTGGTTCCATGACTTCTCCATCTAAATCGAGTAACGTTTCTTTGGAAGCGACAGGCTTTTCTTTTGGGATACGAGTGTCTCCTTTCCGATGCACTATTCCTCCTTTACTGCATCTGTCGCTACCTCACATTGACGAATTAACACAGAAATTGCGTCGCCATGAAATACTGCGGGTTCTATGGCTTCTCCTTCTAAATCGAGTAACGTTTCTATGCAAACGACAGGATTTTCTTTTGCGATACGAGTATCTAGTTTCCGATGTTCTAATCGCTCTTCAGAGCATCCTTCGCTCCCTCACATTGACGAATTAACACAGTAATTGCGTCGCTATGAAATACTATGAGTTCCACGACTTCTCCTTCTAAATCCAGTAATGTATTTATGGAAACGACAGGATTTTCATTTGGTATACGAATATCTCCTTTCCGATGCACTATTCCTTCTTTACTGCATCCCTCGGTACCTCACATTGACGAATTAACACAGAAATTGCGTCGTTATGAAATACTATGGGTTCTATGACTTCTCCTTCTAAATCGAGTAACGTTTCTACGGAAACGACAGGATTTTCTTTTGGTATACGGGTATCTCCTTTCCGATGCACTATTCCCTCTTTACTGCATCCATCACTCCCTCACATTGACGAATTAACAAAGATATTGCGTCGCTATGAATTACCATGGATTCTATGACTTCTACCTCTAATCGAGTAACGTTTCTATGCAAACGACAGGATTTTCTTTTGGGATACGAGTATCTAGTTTCCGATGCACTATTCCTTCCTTACTGCATCCCTCGCTCCGTCAGATTGGCGAATTAAAAAGTGAAATTTCGTCGCTATGTAATACTATGGGTTCTATGACTTCTTCTTCTAAATCGAGTAACGTTTCTATGAAAACGACAGGATTTTCTTTTGGGATACGAGTATTTCCTTTCCGATGCACTATTCCTTCTTTATTGCATCCCTCGCTCCCTCACATTGACGAATAAACTCAGAAATTGCGTCGCTGTAAAACACTATGGGTTCTATGACTTCTCCTTCTACATCGAGTAACGTTTCTATGCAAACGAGAAGATTTTCTTTGGGTATACGAGTATTTCCTTTCCTATGCACTATTCGTTCTTAACTTCATCCCTCGCCCCCTCACATTGGCGAATTAACGCCAAAATTGCTTCGGTATGAAATACTATGGGTTCTATGTCTTCTCCTTCTAAATAGAGTAACGTTTCTATGTTAACGGCAGATTTTCATTTGGTATACCAGTATCTCCTTTCCCTTGCACTATTCCTTCTTTACTGCCTACCTCGCTCCATCACATTGACGAATAATCACAGAGATTCCGCCTCTATGATCCACTATGGGTTCTATGATTTCTCCTTCTAAATCTAGTTACGTTTCTATGGAAACGACAGGATTTTCTATTGGTATACGAGTATCTCCTTTCCGATGCACTATTCCTTCTTTACCGCATCCCTCGCTCCCTCACATTGACCAATTAACACAGAAATTGCGTCGCTATGAATTACTATGTGTTCCATGACTTCTCCTTCTAAATCGAGTAACGTTTCTACGGAAACGACAGGATTTTGTTTTGGTATACGGGTATCTCCTTTTCGATGCACTATTCCTTCTTTACTGCATCCCTCGCTCCCTCACATTGGCGAATTAACACAGTAATTGCGTCGCTATGAAATACCATGAGTTCCATGACTTCTCCTTCTAAATCGAGTAACGTTTTTAAGGAAACGAGAGGATTTTCATTTGGGATAAGAGTATCTCCTATCCGATGCACTATTCCTCCTTTACGGCATCCCTCGCTCCCTCACATTGACGAATAAGCGCAGAGATTGCGTCGCTATGAAATATTATGAGTTCTGTTGTGTCGGTAGTTGGGCCGACACCGCGAAGTTGAGATGGCTGAAAATGAACTCTAGACTAACGCTGTAGCCGATAGGGCACGCACGGCTAAAGCAGACGGGCGTGAAGTCTGGAACATGAGAACTTGTAAATGAATAAGAAGAAAGTATGTAGATGCTTATTACTTATCTTTTTATTAGTCCTTGGAATACATCTCTCTTGAATACTCGTCAGCTATAGGCACTGATACAAATGGCGCCTTGCTAGTTGTAGCCATTAACTTAGCTGATGGCTATTCTGTCTCTCGGCTAATGAGAGAGAAAGGCTTCGTACATCTGGTCGGTATCTAGGATCTCGTACAACTGGGCGGTAGCTAGGTTCTCGTACAACTGGGCGAGTGCTCTCTCTTATCACGAGACCTGCCTTGGTGGTGGCGCTAGGTCTGCGATTACACAGTGGCGACACGCGGGTCCGACATGTACTAAATGGACCGCGGCCGATTTAAGCTACCACCTAGCAAGTGTGGTGTCTGGCGGTGACACCACAAGTTCTATGGCTTCTACTTCTAAATCTAGTTACGTTTCTATGGAAACGACAGGATTTTCTTTTGGGATACGAGTATTTCCTTTCCGATGCACTATTCCTTCTTTATTGCATCCCTCGCTCCCTCACATTGACGAATAAACTCAGAAATTGCGTCGCTATGAAATACTATTGGTTCTATGACTTCTCCTTCTAAATAGAGTATCGCTTCTATGGAAGCGACAGGATTTTCTTTTGGGATACAAGTATCTCCTTTCCGATGCACTATTCCTTCTTTATTGCATCCCTCGCTCCCTCACATTGACGAATAAACTCAGAAATTGCGTCGCTATGAAACACTATGGGTTCTATGACTTCTCCTTCTACATCGAGTAACGTTTCTATGCAAACGAGAACATTTTCTTTGGGTATACGAGTATTTCCTTTCCTATGCACTATTCGTTCTTAACTTCATCCCTCGCCCCCTCACATTGGCGAATTAACGCCAAAATTGCTTCGGTATGAAATACTATGGGTTCTATGACTTCTCCATCTTAATAGTGTAACGTTTCTAATGAAACGACAGGGTTTTCTTTTGGGATACGAGTATCTCCTTTCCGATGCACTATTCCTTCTTTACTGCATCCCTCGCTCCCTCACATTGACGAATAAGCACAGAGATTGCGTCGCTATGAAATACTATGGGTTCTATGACTTCTCCTTCTAATTAGAGTAACGTTTCTATGGAAGCGACAAGATTTTCTTTTGGGATACGAGTATCTCCTTTCCGATGCACTATTCCTTCTTTACTGCATCCTTCGCTCCCTCACATTGACGAATGAACACAGAAATTGCGTCGCTATGAAATACTATGGGTTCTATGACTTCTTCTACTAAATCGAGTAACGTTTCTATGGAAACGAGAGGATTTTCTTTCGGTATACGAGTATCTCCTTTCCGATGCACTATTCCTTCTTAACTGCATCCCTCGCTCCCACACTTTGACGAATTATCACAGTAATTGCGTCGCTATGAAATACTATGGGTTCTACGCCTTCTCCTTCTAATTAGAGTAACGTGACTATGGAAACGTCAGAATTTTCTTTTGGGATGCGACTATCTCCTTTCCGATGCACTATTCCTACTGTACTGCATCCCTCGCCCCCTCACATTGGCGAATTTACGCAGAAATGGCGTCGCTATGAAATACTATGGGTTCCATGACTTCTCCGTCTAAATCGAGTAACGTTTTTATGCAAACGACAGGATTTTCTACTAGGATACAAATATCTCCTGTCAGATGCACTATTCCTTCCTTACTGCATCCCTCGCTTCCTCACATTGTCGATTTAACACAGAAATTGCGTCGCTATGTAATACTATGGGTTCTATGACTTCTTCTTCTAAATCGAGTAACGTTTCTATTGAAACGACAGGATTTTCATTTGGGATACGTGTATCTCGTTTCCGATGTACTATTCCTTCTTTACTCCATGCCACGCTCCCTCACATTGACGAAATAACACAGAGATTGCGTTGCTATGAAATACTATTGGTTCTATGACTTCTCCTTTTAATCGAGTAACGTTTCTATGGAAACGACAGGATTTTCTTTGGGATACAAGTTTCTCCTTTCCGATGTACTATTCCTTCTTTACTGCATCCCTTGCTCCATCACATTGACAAATTAACACAGAAATTGCGTCGCTATGAAATACTATTGGTTCTATGACATCTGCTTCCAAATGGAGTAACGTTTCTATGGAAGCGACAGAATTCTCGTTTGAGATACGAGTATCTCCTTTCCGATGCACTATTCCTTCTTTACTGCATCCCTCGCTCCCTCACATTGACGAATTAACACAGAAATTGCGTCGCTATGAAATACTATGCGTTCTATGACTTCTTCTTCTAAATCGAGGAACGTTTCTATGGAAACGATTGGATTTTCTTTTGGGATACGAGTATCACCTTTCCGATGCACTTTTCCTTCCTTACTGCATCCTCGCTCCCTCACATTGACAAATTTACACAGAAATAGCGTCGCTAAGGAATACTATTGGTTCTATGACTTCTCCTTCTACATCGAGTAACGTTTTTATGGAAACGAGAAAATTTTTTTCTGTTATACGAGTATCTCCATTCCGATGGACTATTCCTTCTTAACTGCAACCTAGCCCCCTCACATTGGCGAATAAACGCAGAAATTGCGTCGGTATGAAATACTATGGGTTCTATGACCTATCCTTCTTAATAGTGTAAAGTTTCTAAGGAATGGAAAGGGTTATATTTTGGGATACGAGTATCTCCTTTCCGATGCACTATTCCTTCTTTACTGCATCCCTCGCTCCCTCACATTGACGAATATGCACAGAGATTGCATCGCTATGTAATACTATGGGTTCTATGACTTCTACTTCTAAATCTAGTTACGTTTCTATGGAAACGACAGAATTTTCTTTTGGGATACGAGTATCTCCTTTCCGGTGCACAATTCCTTCTCACTGCATCCCTCGCTCCCTCACATTGACGAATTAACACAGACATGGCGTTGCTATGAAGTACTAAGTGTTCTATGACTTCTCCTTCTAAATCGAGTAACGTTTCTATGGCAACGTCAGAATTTCCTTTTGGGATACGAGATCTCCGTTCCGATGCACTATTCCTACTTTACTGCATCCTCGTTCCCTCACATTGACAAATTAACACAGAAATTGCGTCGCTAAGAAATACTATTGGTTCTATGACTTCGCCTTCTAAATAGAGTATCGTTTCTATGGAAGCGACAGGATTTTCTTTTGGGATACGAGTATCTCCTTTCCGATGCACTATTCCTTCTTTACTGCATCCTTCGCACCCTCACATTGACGAATAAACACAGAAATTGCGTTGCTATGGAATACTATGGGTTCTATGACTTCTCCTTCTAAATCGAGTAACGTTTCTATGCAAACGAGAAGATTTTCTTTTGGTATACGAGTATCTCCTTTCCGATGCACTATTCCTTCTTAACTGCATCCCTCGCCCCCTCAAATTGGCGAATTAACGCCGAAATTGCTTCGGTATGAAATACTATGGGTTCTATGACTTCTCCTTCTATTTAGAGTAACGTTTCTATGGAAGCGACAAGATTTTCTTTTGGGATACGAGTATCTCCTTTCCGATGCACTATTCCTTCTTTACTGCATCCCTCGTTCCCTCACATTGACGAATGAACACAGAAATAGCGTCGCTATGAAATACTATGGGTTCTATGGCTTCTCCTTTGAATCGAGTAACGTTTCTATGGAAACGAGAGGATTTTCATTTGGTATACGAGTATCTCCTTTCCGATGCACTATTCCTTCTTAACTGCATCCCTCGCTCCCACACTTTGACGAATTATCACAGAAATTGCGTCGCTATGAAATACTATGGGTTCTACGCCTTCTCCTTCTAATTAGAGTAACGTGACTATGGAAACGTCAGAATTTTCTTGTGCGATACGACTATCTCCTTTCCGATGCACTATTCCTTCTGTACTGCATCCCTCGCCCCCTCACATTGTCGAATTTACGCAGAAATGGCGTCGCTATGAAATACTATGGGTTCTATGACTTCTCCGTCTAAATCGAGTAGCGTTTTTATGCAAACGACAGGATTTTCTACTGGGATACAAATATCTCCTGTCAGATGCACTATTCCTTGCTTACTGCATCCCTCGCTCCCTCACATTGACGAATTAACACAGAAATTGCGTCGCTATGAAATACTATGCGTTCTATGACTTCTTCTTCTAAATCGAGTAACGTTTCTATGGAAACGACTAGATTTTCTTTTGGGATACGAGTATCACCTTTCCGATGCACTTTTCCTTCTTTACTGCATCCTCGCTCCCTCACGTTGACAAATTTAGACAGAAATTGCGTCGCTAAGAAATACTATTGGTTCCATGACGTCTCCTTCTAAATCGAGTAACGTTTCTATGGAAACGAGAGGATTTTTTTTTGGTATACGAGTATCTCCTTTCCGATGCACTATTCCTTCTTAACTGCATCCCTAGCCCCCTCACATTGGCGAATTAACGCAGAAATTGCGTCGCTATGAAATACTATGGGTATCTATTACCTCTCCTTCTTAATAGTGTAACGTTTCTAAGGAAAGGACAGTGTTTTCTTTTGGGATACGAGTATCTCCTTTCCGATGCACTATTCTTTCTTTACTGCATCCCTCGCTCCCTCACATTGACGAATAAGCACAGAGATTGCGTCGATATGTAATACTATGTGTTCTATGACTTTTACTTCTAAATCTAGTTACGTTTCTATGGAAACGACAGGATTTTCTTTTGGGATACGACTATCTCCTTTCCGATGCACAATTCATTCTTTACTGCATCCCTCGCTCCCTCACATTGACGAATTAACACAGACATGGCGTTGTTATGAAGTACTAAGTGTTCTATGACTTCTCCTTCTAAATCGAGTACGTTTCTATGGCAACGTCAGGATTTTCTTTTGGGATACGAGATCTCCTTTCCGATGCATTATTCCTACTTTACTGCATCCTCGTTCCCTCACATTGACAAATTAACACAGAAATTGCGTCGTTAAGAAATACTATTGGTTCTATGACTTCTCCTTCTAAATATAGTAACGTTTCTATGGAAGCGACAGGATTTTCTTTTGGGATACGAGTATCTCCTCTCCGATGCACTATTCCTTCTTTACTGCATCCCTCGCTCCCTCACATTGACGAATAAACACAGAAATTGCGTCGCTATGAAATACTATGGGTTCTATGACTTCTCCTTCTAAATCGAGTAACGTTTCTATGGAAACGAGAAGATTTTCTTTTGGTATACGAGTATTTCCTTTCCGATGCACTATTCCTTCTTAACTGCGTCCCTCGCCCCCTCACATTGGCGAATTAACACAGAAATTGCGTCGCTATGAAACACTATGGGTTCTATGACTTCTCATTCTAAATCGAGTAACGTTTCTATGGAAACGAGAGGATTTTCTTTTGGTATGCAAGTTTCTCTTTTTCGATGCACTATTACTTCTTTACTGCATCCCTCGAACCACAATTAGACGAATTAACATAGAAATTGCGTGGCTATGAAATACTATGGGTTCTACGACTTCTCCATCTAATTAGAGTAACGTTTCTACTGAAACGACAGAATTTTCATTTGGGATACGGGTATCTCCTTTCCGATGTACTATTCCTTCTTTACTGCATGCCTAGCCCCCTTACATTGACGAAATCACACAGGAATTGCGTCGCTATGAAATACTATGGGTTCTATGACTTCTCCTTCTAAATCAAGTGACGTTTCTATGGAAACGAGAAGATTTTCTTTTGGTATACGCGTATCTCCTTTCCGATGCACTATTCCTTCTTAACTTCGTCCCTCGCCCGCTCACATTGGCGAATTAACCCAGAAATTGCGTCGCTATGAAATACTATGGGTTCTATGACCTCTCCTTCTTAATAGTGTAACGTTTCTAAGGAAACGGCAGGGTTTTCTTTTGGGATACATCTCCTTTCCGATGCACTATTCCTTCTTTACTGCATACCTCGCTCCCTCACATTGACGGATAAGCACAGAGATTGCGTCGCTATGAGATACTATGGGTTCTATGACTTCTCCTTCTAAATAGAGTAACGTGTCTATGGAAGCGACAGGATTTTCTTTTGGGATAAGAGTATCTCTTTTCCGATGCACTATTCCTTCTTTACTGCATCCCTCGCACCCTCACATTGACGAACTAACACAGTATTTCGTCGCCATCAAATACTATTGGTTCTATGACTTCTCCTTCTAAATCGAGTAACGTTTCTATTAAAACATCAGCATTTTCATTTGGGATACGAGTATCTCCTTCCCGATGCACTATTCCTGCTTTACTGCATACCTCGCTCCCTCACATTGACGAAATAACAGAGAAATTGCGTCGATATGAAATACTATGGGTTCTACGACAGGATTTTCTTTTGGGATACGAGTATCTCCTTACCTATGCACTATTCCATCTTTACTGCATCCCTCGCTCCCTCACATTGACGAATTATCAATGAAATTGCGATGCTATGAAATACTATGTGTTCTATGAATTCTCCTTCTAAATCTTTACTGCATCCCTCGCTCATTCACATTGACAAATTAACACAGATATTGCGTCGCTATGAAATACTATGCGTTCTACGACAGGATTTTCTTTTGGGATAAGAGTATCTCCTTACCTATGCACTATTCCTTCTTTACTGCATTCCTCGCCCCCTCACATTGACGAATTAATACAGAAATTGCGTCCCTATGAAATACTTTGGGTTCTATGACTTCCCCTTCAAAATCTAGTTACGTTTCTATGGAAACGACAGGATTTTCTTTTGGGATACGAGTATCTCCTATCCGATGCACGAATCCATCTTTACTGCATCCCTCGCTCCCTCACATTGACGAATTAACAATGAAATTTCGATGCTATGAAATACTATGGGTTCTATGACTACTCCTTCTAAACCTTTACTGCATCCCTCGCTCATTCACATTGACAAATTAACACAGAAATTGCGTCGCTATGAAATACTTTTGGATCTATGACATCTCCTTCTAAATCGAGTAACGTTTCAATGGAAGCTACAGGATTTTCTTTTGGGATACGAGTATCTCCTTTCCGATGCACTATTACTTCTTTACTGCATGCCTTGCCCCCTTACATTGACGAAATAACACAGAAATTGCGTCGCTATGAAATACTATTGGTTCTATGACATATGCTTCCAAATCGAGTAACGTTTCAATGGAAGCGCCAGGATTTTCTTTTGAGATACGAGTATCTCCTTTCCGATGCACTATTTCTTCCTTACTGCATCCCTCGCTCCCTCACATAGACGAATTAACACAGAAATTGCGTCGCTATGAAATACCATGCGTTCTATGACTTCTTCTTCTAAATCGAGTATCGTTTCTATGGAAACGACTGGATTTCCTTTTGCTATACGAGTATCTCCTTTCCGATGCACTATTCCATCTTTACTGCATCCCTCGCTCCCTCACATTGACGAATTAACACAGAAATTGCGTCGCTTTGAACTACTATGGGTTCTATGAATTCTCCTCCTAAATCGAGTAACGTTTCTATGGAAACGACAGGATTTTCTTTTGGTATACGGGTATTTCTTATCCGATGCACTATTCCTTCCTTACTGCATCCCTCGGACCCCACATTGACGAATTAACACAGAAATTGCGTTGCTATGAATTACTATGTGTTCTATGACTTCTCCTTCTACATCGAGTAACGTTTCTATTGAAGCGACGGGATTTTCTTTTGCTATACGAGGATCTCCTTTCCGATGCACTAATCCCTCTTTGCTGCATCCCTCGCTCCCTCACATTGACGAACTAACACAGAAATTGCGTCGCTATGAAATACTATTGGTTCTATGACTTCTCCTTCTAAACCGAGTAACGTTTCTATTAAAACATCAGAATTCTCATTTGGGATACGAGTATCTCCTTCCCGGTGCACTATTCCTGCTTTACTGCATACCTCGCTCCCTCACATTGACGAAATAACAGAGACATTGCGTCAATATGAAATACTATGGGTTCTACGACAGGATTTTCTTTTGGGATACGAGTATCTCCTTACCTATTCCCTATTCCATCTTTACTGAATCCCTCGCTCCCTCACATTGACGAATTAACACAGAAATTGCGTCCCTATGAAATACTATGGGTTCTATGACTTCTCCTTCAAATTCTAGTTACGTTTCTATGGAAAGACAGGATTTTCGTTTCTGATACGTGTATCTTCTTTCCGATGCACTATTCCATCTTTACTGCATCCCTCGCTCCCTCACATTGACGAATTATCAATGAAATTGCGATGCTATAAAATACTATGAGTACTATGACTTCTCCTTCTAAATCTTTACTGCATCCCTCGCTCATTCACATTGACAAATTAACACAGATATTACGTCACTATGAAATACTATGGGTTCTACGACAGGATTTTCTTTTGGGATAAGAGTATCTCCTTACCTATGCACTATTACTTCTTTACTGCATCCCTCGCCCCCTCACATTGACGAATTAATACAGAAATTGCGTCCCTACGTAATACTTTGGGTTCTATGACTTCCCCTTCAAAATCTAGTTACGTTTCTATCGAAACGACAGGATTTTCTTTTGGGATACGAGTGCCTCCTATCCGATGCATGAATCCATCTTTACTGCATCCCTCGCTCCCTCACATTGCCGAATTAACAATGAAATTTCGATGCTATGAAATACTATGTGTTCTATGACTTCTCCTTCTAAATCAAGTAACATTTCTATGGAAACGACAAGATTTTCTTTTGGGATAAGAGTATCTCCTTTCCGATGCACTATTCCCGCTTTACTGCATTCCTCGCTCCCTCATAACTACAAATTAGCAAAGAAATTGCGTCGCTAAGAAATGCTATGGCTTCTAAGACTTCTCCTTCAAAACCGAGTACGTTTCTATGGAAACGACAGGAATTTCTTTTGGGATAAGAGTATCTCCTTTCCGATGCACTACTTCTTCTGTACTGCATCCCTCGCTGACTCACATTGGCGAATTAACACAGAAATTGTGTCGCTATGAAATCGCATGAGTTCTATGACTTCTCCTTCTAAATCGAGTAACGTTTCTATGGAAACGGCAGGATTTTCTATTGGGATACGACTATCTCCTTTCCGATGCACTATTCCTTCTTTACTCCATCCCTCGCTCCCTCATATTGAAGAATTAACACAGAAATGGCATTGCTATGAAATACTATGTGTTCGATGACATCTCCTTCTAAATCGAGTAACGTTTCTATGGAAACGTCAGGATTTTCTTTTGGGTTACGAGTACCTCCATTCCGATGCACTATTCCTTCTTTACTGCATCCCTCGCTCCCTCACATTTACAAATTAACACAGAAATTGCGTTGCTATGAAATACTATGGGTTCTATGACATCTCCCTCTAAATCGAGCAACGTTTCTACGGAAGCGACAGGATTTTCTTTAGGGATACGAGTATCTGCTTTCCGATGCTCTATTCCTACTTTACTGCATCCTCGTTCCCTCACATTGACAAATTAACACAGAAATTGCGTCGCTAAGAAATACTATTGGTTCTATGACTTCGCCTTCTAAATAGAGTATCGTTTCTATGGAAGCGACAGGATTTTCTTTTGGGATACGAGTATCTCCTTTCCGATGCACTATTCCTTCTTTACTGCATCCCTCGCTCCCTCACATTGACGAATAAACACAGAAATTGCGTTGCTATGGAATACTATGGGTTCTATGACTTCTCCTTCTAAATCGAGTGACGTTTCTATGGCAACGTCAGGATTTCCTTTTGGGATACGAGATCTCCTTTCCGATGCACTATTCCTACTTTACTGCATCCTCGTTCCCTCACATTGACAAATTAACACAGAAATTGCGTCGCTAAGAAATACTATTGGTTCTATGACTTCGCCTTCTAAATAGAGTATCGTTTCTATGGAAGCGACAAGATTTTCTTTTGGGATACGAGTATCTCCTTTCCGATGCACTATTCCTTCTTTACTGCATCCTTCGCACCCTCACATTGACGAATAAACACAGAAATTGCGTTGCTATGGAATACTATGGGTTCTATGACTTCTCCTTCTAAATCGAGTAACGTTTCTATGCAAACGAGAAGATTTTCTTTTGGTATACGAGTATCTCCTTTCCGATGCACTATTCCTTCTTAACTGCATCCCTCGCCCCCTCAAATTGGCGAATTAACGCCGAAATTGCTTCGGTATGAAATACTATGGGTTCTATGACTTCTCCTTCTAATTAGAGTAACGTTTCTATGGAAGCGACAAGATTTTCTTTTGGGATACGAGTATCTCCTTTCCGATGCACTATTCCTTCTTTACTGCATCCCTCGCTCCCTCACATTGACGAATGAACACAGAAATAGCGTCGCTATGAAATACTATGGGTTCTATGGCTTCTCCTTCTGAATCGAGTAACGTTTCTATGGAAACGAGAGGATTTTCATTTGGTATACGAGTATCTCCTTTCCGATGCACTATTCCTTCTTAACTGCATCCCTCGCTCCCACACTTTGACGAATTATCACAGAAATTGCGTCGCTATGAAATACTATGGGTTCTACGCCTTCTCCTTCTAATTAGAGTAACGTGACTATGGAAACGTCAGAATTTTCTTTTGCGATACGACTATCTCCTTTCCGATGCACTATTCCTTCTGTACTGCATCCCTCGCCCCCTCACATTGGCGAATTTACGCAGAAATGGCGTCGCTATGAAATACTATGGGTTCTATGACTTCTCCGTCTAAATCGAGTAGCGTTTTTATGCAAACGACAGGATTTTCTACTGGGATACAAATATCTCCTGTCAGATGCACTATTCCTTGCTTACTGCATCCCTCGCTCCCTCACATTGACGAATTAACACAGAAATTGAGTCGCTATGAAATACTATGCGTTCTATGACTTCTTCTTCTAAATCGAGTAACGTTTCTATGGAAACGACTGGATTTTCTTTTGGGATACGAGTATCACCTTTCCGATGCACTTTTCCTTCTTTACTGCATCCTCGCTCCCTCACGTTGACAAATTTAGACAGAAATTGCGTCGCTAAGAAATACTATTGGTTCTATGACGTCTCCTTCTAAATCGAGTAACGTTTCTATGGAAACGAGAGGATTTTTTTTTTGGTATACGAGTATCTCCTTTCCGATGCACTATTCCTTCTTAACTGCATCCCTAGCCCCCTCACATTGGCGAATTAACGCAGAAATTGCGTCGCTATGAAATACTATGGGTATCTATTACCTCTCCTTCTTAATAGTGTAACGTTTCTAAGGAAAGGACAGGGTTTTCTTTTGGGATACGAGTATCTCCTTTCCGATGCACTATTCTTTCTTTACTGCATCCCTCGCTCCCTCACATTGACGAATAAGCACAGAGATTGCGTCGCTATGTAATACTATGTGTTCTATGACTTTTACTTCTAAATCTAGTTACGTTTCTATGGAAACGACAGGATTTTCTTTTGGGATACGACTATCTCCTTTCCGATGCACAATTCATTCTTTACTGCATCCCTCGCTCCCTCACATTGACGAATTAACACAGACATGGCGTTGTTATGAAGTATTAAGTGTTCTATGACTTCTCCTTCTAAATCGAGTACGTTTCTATGGCAACGTCAGGATTTTCTTTTGGGATACGAGATCTCCTTTCCGATGCATTATTCCTACTTTACTGCATCCTCGTTCCCTCACATTGACAAATTAACACAGAAATTGCGTCGTTAAAAAAATACTATTGGTTCTATGACTTCTCCTTCTAAATTTAGTAACGTTTCTATAGAAGCGACAGGATTTTCTTTTGGGATACGAGTATCTCCTCTCCGATGCACTATTCCTTCTTTACTGCATCCCTCGCTCCCTCACATTGACGAATAAACACAGAAATTGCGTCGCTATGAAATACTATGGGTTCTATGACTTCTCCTTCTAAATCGAGTAACGTTTCTATGGAAACGAGAAGATTTTCTTTTGGTATACGAGTATTTCCTTTCCGATGCACTATTCCTTCTTAACTGCGTCCCTCGCCCCCTCACATTGGCGAATTAACGCAGTAATTGCGTCGCTATGAAATACTATGGGGTCTATGACTTCTTATTCTTAATAGTGTAACGTTTCTGAAGAAACGACAGGGTTTTCTTTTGGGATACGAGTATCTCCTTTCCGATGCACTATTCATTCTTTACTGCATTCCTCGCTCCCTCACATTGACGAATGAAGAAGAAATTGCGTCGCTATGAAATACTATGGGTTCTATGACTTCTCATTCTAAATCGAGTAACGTTTCTATTAAAACATCAGCATTTTCTTTTGGGATACGAGTATCTCCTTCCCGATGCACTATTCCTGCTTTACTGCATACCTCGCTTCCTCACATTGACGAAATAACAGAGAAATTGCGTCGATATGAAATACTATGGGTTCTACGACAGGATTTTCCTTTGGGATACGAGTATCTCCTTACCTATGCACTATTCCATCTTTACTGCATCCCTCGCTCCCTCACATTGACGAATTATCAATGAAATTGCGATGCTATGAAATACTATGGGTTCTATGACTTCTCCTTCTAAATCTTTACTGCATCCCTCGCTCATTCACATTGACAAATTAACACAGATATTGCGTCGCTATGAAATACTATGGGTTCTACGACAGGATTTTCTTTTGGGATAAGAGTATCTCCTTACCTATGCACTATTCCTTCTTTACTGCATCCCTCGCCCCCTCACATTGACGAATTAATACAGAAATTGCGTCCCTATGAAATACTTTGGGTTCTATGACTTCCCCTTCAAAATCTAGTTACGTTTCTATGGAAACGACAGGATTTTCTTTTGGGATACGAGTATCTCCTATCCGATGCACGAATCCATCTTTACTGCATCCCTCGCTCCCTCACATTGACGAATTAACAATGAAATTTCGATGCTATGAAATACTATGGGTTCTATGACTTCTCCTTCTAAACCTTTACTGCATCCCTCGCTCATTCACATTGACAAATTAACACAGAAATTGCGTCGCTATGAAATACTTTTGGATCTATGACATCTCCTTCTAAATCGAGTAACGTTTCAATGGAAGCTACAGGATTTTCTTTTGGGATACGAGTATCTCCTTTCCGATGCACTATTACTTCTTTACTGCATGCCTTGCCCCCTTACATTGACGAAATAACACAGAAATTGCGTCGCTATGAAATACTATTGGTTCTATGACATATGCTTCCAAATCGAGTAACGTTTCAATGGAAGCGCCAGGATTTTCTTTTGAGATACGAGTATCTCCTTTCTGATGCACTATTCCTTCCTTACTGCATCCCTCGCTCCCTCACATTGACGAATTAACACAGAAATTGCGTCGCTTTGAACTACTATGGGTTCTATGAATTCTCCTCCTAAATCGAGTAACGTTTCTATGGAAACGACAGGATTTTCTTTTGGTATACGGGTATTTCTTATCCGATGCACTATTCCTTCTTTACTGCATCCCTCGGACCCCCACATTGACGAATTAACACAGAAATTGCGTTGCTATGAATTACTATGTGTTCTATGACTTCTCCTTCTACATCGAGTAACGTTTCTATTGAAGCGACAGGATTTTCTTTTGCTATACGAGTATCTCCTTTCCGATGCACTAATCCCTCTTTGCTGCATCCCTCGCTCCCTCACATTGACGAACTAACACAGAAATTGCGTCGCTATGAAATACTATTGGTTCTATGACTTCTCCTTCTAAACCGAGTAACGTTTCTATTAAAACATCAGAATTCTCATTTGGGATACGAGTATCTCCTTCCCGATGCACTATTCCTGCTTTACTGCATACCTCGCTCCCTCACATTGACGAAATAACAGAGACATTGCGTCAATATGAAATACTATGGGTTCTACGACATGATTTTCTTTTGGGATACGAGTATCTCCTTACCTATGCCCTATTCCATCTTTACTGAATCCCTCGCTCCCTCACATTGACGAATTAACACAGACATTGCGTCCCTATGAAATACTATGGGTTCTATGACTTCTCCTTCAAATTCTAGTTACGTTTCTATGGAAAGACAGGATTTTCGTTTCGGATACGTGTATCTTCTTTCCGATGCACTATTCCATCTTTGATGCATCCTTCGCTCCCTCACATTGACGAATTATCAATGAAATTGCGATGCTATAAAATACTATGAGTTCTATGACTTCTCCTTCTAAATCTTTACTGCATCCCTCGCTCATTCACATTGACAAATTAACACAGATATTACGTCACTATGAAATACTATGGGATCTACGACAGGATTTTCTTTTGGGATAAGAGTATCTCCTTACCTATGCACTATTACTTCTTTACTGCATCCCTCGCCCCCTCACATTGACGAATTAATACAGAAATTGCGTCCCTATGTAATACTTTGGGTTCTGTGACTTCCCCTTCAAAATCTAGTTACGTTTCTATGGAAACGACAGGATTTTCTTTTGGGATACGAGTGCCTCCTATCCGATGCATGAATCCATCTTTACTGCATCCCTCGCTCCCTCACATTGCCGAATTAACAATGAAATTTCGATGCTATGAAATACTATGTGTTCTATTACTTCTCCTTCTAAATCGAGTAACATTTCTATGGAAACGACAAGATTTTCTTTTGGGATAAGAGTATCTCCTTTCCGATGCACTATTCCCGCTTTACTGCATTCCTCGCTCCCTCATAACTACAAATTAGCAAAGAAATTGCGTCGCTAAGAAATGCTATGGCTTCTAAGACTTCTCCTTCAAAACCGAGTACGTTTCTATGGAAACGACAGGAATTTCTTTTGGGATAAGAGTATCTCCTTTCCGATGCACTACTTCTTCTGTACTGCATCCCTCGCTGACTCATATTGGCGAATTAACACAGAAATTGTGTCGCTATGAAATACTATGGGTTCTACGCCTTCTCCTTCTAATTAGAGTAACGTGACTATGGAAACGTCAGAATTTTCTTTTGCGATACGACTATCTCCTTTCCGATGCACTATTCCTTCTGTACTGCATCCCTCGCCCCCTCACATTGGCGAATTTACGCAGAAATGGCGTCGCTATGAAATACTATGGGTTCTATGACTTCTCCGTCTAAATCGGGTAGCGTTTTTATGCAAACGACAGGATTTTCTACTGGGATACAAATATCTCCTGTCAGATGCACTATTCCTTCCTTACTGCATCCCTCGCTCCCTCACATTGACGAATTAACACAGAAATTGCGTCGCTATGAAATACTATGCGTTCTATGACTTCTTCTTCTTAATCGAGTAACGTTTCTATGGAAACGACTGGATTTTCTTTTGGGATACGAGTATCACCTTTCCGATGCACTTTTCCTTCTTTACTGCATCCTCGCTCCCTCACGTTGACAAATTTAGACAGAAATTGCGTCGCTAAGAAATACTATTGGTTCTATGACGTCTCCTTCTAAATCGAGTAACGTTTCTATGGAAACGAGAGGATTTTTTTTTGGTATACGAGTATCTCCTTTCCGATGCACTATTCCTTGTTAACTGCATCCCTAGCCCCGCTCCCTCACATTGACGGATAAGCAGAGAGATTGCGTCGCTATGAAATACTATGGGTTCTATGACTTCTCCTTCTTAATAGTGTAACGTTTCTAAGGAAACGGCAGGGTTTTCTTTTGGGATACATCTCCTTTCCGATGCACTATTCTTTCTTTACTGCATCCCTCGCTCCCTCACATTGACGAATAAGCACAGAGATTGCGTCGCTATGTAATACTATGGGTTCTATGACTTTTACTTCTAAATCTAGTTACGTTTCTATGGAAACGACAGGATTTTCTTTTGGGATACGACTATCTCCTTTCCGATGCACAATTCATTCTTTACTGCATCCCTCGCTCCCTCACATTGACGAATTAACACAGACATGGCGTTGTTATGAAGTACTAAGTGTTCTATGACTTCTCCTTCTAAATCGAGTACGTTTCTATGGCAACGTCAGGATTTTCTTTTGGGATACGAGATCTCCTTTCCGATGCACTATTCCTACTTTACTGCATCCTCGTTCCCTCACATTGACAAATTAACACAGAAATTGCGTCGTTAAGAAATACTATTGGTTCTATGACTTCTCCTTCTAAATTCAGTAACGTATCTATGGAAGCGACAGGATTTTCTTTTGGGATACGAGTATCTCCTCTCCGATGCACTATTCCTTCTTTACTGCATCCCTCGCTCCCTCACATTGACGAATAAACACAGAAATTGCGTTGCTATGAAATACTATGGGTTCTATGACTTCTCCTTCTAATGCGAGTAACGTTTCTATGGATACGAGAAGATTTTCTTTTGGTATACGAGTATCTCCTTTCCTATGCACTATTCCTTCTTAACTGCGTCCCTCGCCCCCTCACATTGGCGAATTAACGCAGTAATTGCGTCGCTATGAAATACTATGGTTTCGATGTCTTCTCCTTCTAAATCAAGTGACTTTTCTATGGAAACGTCAGGATCTTCTTTTGGGATACGAGTATCTCCTTTCCGATGCACTATTCCTTCTTTACTGCATCCCTCGCTCCCTCACATTGACGAATTAACACAGAAATTGCGTCGCTATGAAACACTATGGGTTCTATGACTTCTCATTCTAAATCGAGTAACATTTCTATGGAAACGAGAGGATTTTCTTTTGGTATGCAAGTTTCTCCTTTTCGATGCACAATTACTTCTTTACTGCATCCCTCGAACCACACTTAGACGAATTAACATAGAAATTGCGTGGCTATGAAATACTATGGGTTCTACGACTTCTCCTTCTAATTAGAGTAACGCTTCTACTGAAACGACAGGATTTTCATTTGGGATACGAGTATCTCCTTTCCGATGCACTATTCCTTCTTTACTGCATCCCTCGCCCGCTCACATTGGCGAATTAACCCAGAAATTGCGTCGCTATGAAATACTATGGGTTCTATGACTTCTCCTTCTTAATAGTGTAACGTTTCTAAGGAAACGGCAGGGTTTTCTTTTGGGATACATCTCCTTTCCGATGCACTATTCCTTCTTTACTGCATACCTCGCTCCCTCACATTGACGGATAAGCACAGAGATTGCGTCGCTATGAAATACTATGGGTTCTATGACTTCTCCTTCTAAATAGAGTAACGTTTCTATGGAAGCGACAGGATTTTCTTTTGGGATAAGAGTATCTCTTTTCCGATGCACTATTCCTTCTTTACTGCATCCCTCGCACCCTCACATTGACGAACTAACACAGTATTTCGTCGCTATGAAATACTATTGGTTCTATGACTTCTCCTTCTAAATCGAGTAACGTTTCTATTAAAACATCAGGATCTTCATTTGGGATACGAGTATCTCCTTCCCGATGCACTATTCCTGCTTTACTGCATACCTCGCTCCCTCACATTGACGAAATAACAGAGAAATTGCGTCGATATGAAATACTATGGGTTCTACGACAGGATTTTCTTTTGGGATACGAGTATCTCCTTACCTATGCACTATTCCATCTTTCCTGCATCCCTCGCTCCCTCACATTGACGAATTATCAATGAAATTGCGATGCTATGAAATACTATGGGATCTATGACTTCTCCTTCTAAATCTTTACTGCATCCCTCGCTCATTCACATTGACAAACTAACACAGATATTGCGACGCTATGAAATACTATGGGTTCTACGACAGGATTTTCTTTTGGGATAAGAGTATCTCCTTACCTATGCACTATTCCTTCTTTACTGCATCCCTCGCCCCCTCACATTGACGAATTAATACAGAAATTGCATCCCTATGTAATACTTTGGGTTCTATGACTTCCCCTTTAAAATCTAGTTACGTTTCTATGGAAACGACAGGATTTTCTTTTGGGATACGAGTATCTCCTATCCGATGCACGAATCCATCTTTACTGCATCCCTCGCTCCCTCACATTGACGAATTAACAATGAAATATCGATGCTATGAAATACTATGGGTTCTATGACTTCTCCTTCTAAACCTTTACTGCATCCCTCGCTCATTCACATTGACAAATTAACACAGAAATTGCGTCGCTATGAAATACTTTTGGTTCTATGACATCTCCTTCTAAATCGAGTAACGTTTCAATGGAAGCTACAGGATTTTCTTTTGGGATACGAGTATCTCCTTTCCGATGCACTATTACTTCTTTACTGCATGCCTTGCCCCCTTACATTGACGAAATAACACAGAAATTGCGTCGCTATGAAATACTATTGGTTCTATGACATATGCTTCCAAATCGAGTAACGTTTCAATGGAAGCGCCAGGATTTTCTTTTGAGATACGAGTATCTCCTTTCCGATGCACTATTCCTTCCTTACTGCATCCCTCGCTCCCTCACATTGACGAATTAACACAGAAATTGCGTCCCTATGAAATACTATCGGTTCTATGACTTCTCCTTCAAATTCTAGTTACGTTTCTATGGAAAGACAGGATTTTCGTTTCGGATACGTGTATCTTCTTTCCGATGCACTATTCCATCTTTACTGCATCCCTCGCTTCCTCACATTGACGAATTATCAATGAAATTGCGATGCTATAAAATACTATGGGTTCTATGACTTCTCCTTCTAAATCTTTAATGCATCCCTCGCTCATTCACATTGACAAATTAACACAGATATTGCGTCGCTATGAAATACTATGGGTTCTACGACAGGATTTTCTTTTGGGATAAGAGTATCTCCTTACCTATGCAGTATTACTTCTTTACTGCATCCCTCGCCCCCTCACATTGACGATTTAATACAGAAATTGCGTCCCTATGTAATACTTTGGGTTCTATGACTTCCCCTTCTAAATCTAGTTACGTTTCTATGGAAACGACAGGATTTTATTTTGGGATACGAGTGTCTCCTTTCCGATGCACTAATTC